>NC_057813.1:215658378-215721907 GCF_018294505.1 Triticum aestivum | reverse complement strand
CTCCGCGCCCCCGGCTGTTGCTGTGCTGCCTCCGCCCTCTGGCCTGCGCTGGCTGGTCGGCTCCCCCAGACTCCGCGCTGGCTGCTGCCGCGTCCCGGCCGCCCGAGGGGCGCGCCAGCCGGCTCGCCGCTAGCCGGCCACACCGCTCCGGCCACCTGCCGGCTCCGCTTCCCTCCACTACAACCCCCTCCTGTGGCCGACTGCTCGTCGAAAGAGAAGTGGGCGTCGGCTGCTCGTGTGGAGCCGGCGAAGAAAAGTCAAGGTCCGGCTGCCCCCCGGAGACGGAGAAAGAGAAGAGTCGGTCCGACTGCTAGCAAAAGAAAAAAAAAGAGTGGGAAGCCGACTGCCCACAGCCGACTGGCAGAAAAAAAATAGAGAGAAAAAGAAATGGGGTCGGGTGGAGAGATGCTGGCTGCCCAAGCGGAAAGAAGGGTCCGGCTCCCCGCGTGAAGTCGGATAGAAAGAAAATAAAAGAAAGAAAAAGAGAGGAGGAGTTCGACTGAAAAGTCAAAGAGCCGACCGCCCACTGCCAAAAAAAAGGGACGTGCGTCCGGCTGTCCATAGCCGGCTCACAAGAAAAAGAAGCGTCCGGCTACCAACAGCCGGACAAAGAGAAGAAGAAAAATGAATCAACTTCAACAAAAAGGACAAAGTAGTTGCCGGGAGATCCGGTCCGACTGCTCAGCAGTCAACCCGAATCTCGGGGGCTACATCCAGCAGATGCGCTGGCGCGCCCCCGCAAGGAAGAAGACAAAGTAGTTGTCGGGAGATCCGCCCCGACTGCTCAGCAGTCGGCCCAAATCCCGGGGGCTACACCCAGCGGGTACGCTGACGCGCCCCCGCGAAGATTGCAGACAAGAGAAGAGTTTTGTCTGGCTGCCAGCAGCCAGCAGAAGAGAAAAAGACAAAAAGGGCATTGCAAGACGCGTCGCCGCCTGGCTGGTCGAGCCTGACCGGCCGGGACCCCCCCTCGAGCACCCGGAGGCTCGACGACTACACCCAGCGGGTGCGCCGGCGCGCTCAGCAAGCGTTGAGCCGCGCCGGCTGTCTTCGGCAAACTCCGCCTCGGCTACGCGAAAATCAATATGAGCTCCTCACCCGCATATTTTTGCATCACACAAGCACGGATAACCCCGAGCGATGCTCGGGGGCTATCTCTGCATTTTTATTGTAGTTGCACCACTGTTCGCCCCGGCGCCAGCCAGAGTTGGCCCAGGGGCTGGCCGCTTGGCCTGAGACGTTTTTTCCCGCAGACAGCTTAGTAGCGTGTGCAGTACCAAAGGCCCACCTCTCAGCCACAGACCACAGAGTGGCTGTCCGGCTAGCAAGAGCAAAAGCTGGAGGTCACCCCACGTGAAAAAACGTCGGGGAAGAGAAACGCTTCGGGCGACCCGACCGTTTCCTTTATGAGTATCTGCTCGGTCGAATCTGCTCCCAGACTCTGAGTACTGTACACTCCACTTTGCGGCCCACTCTCAGCCACAGACCGCAGAGCGGCTGTCCGGCGAGCGAGAGCACAAGCCAAAAAGCAGAGGGAACACGAAAAAGATTAAGGGGGCTCGGACGAAACCGGGTCGGCACCCTCCGTATAAAACTTGCAATGCTAAAAGAAATCATTTGATATATCTGCGTGGATTAACTTTGTCTTTTTTCATGATCATTTCCGTGAACACTCGCCAAAAAACCTCCGCCCAACTTTGCCAAGTTGCCCGGAGGCTTGGGGGCTACTGTCGGAGTAATTGGACACGGATACCCCGAAGACGGCAAGACGATATTCCAAGACATCGGGGCTAGCAAAGCCCCTCAGTCCGACTCCCCGGCCGCCCAGGCCGACTGCGGGATGCCGACTGCACCACCAGGCCGACTGCTGGCTGCCGACTCCCCGGCCTCCCAGGCCGACTGCGGGCTGCCGACTGCACCACCAGGCCGACTGCTGGCTGCCGACTCCCCGGCCGCCCAGGCCGACTACGGGCTGCCGACTGCACCACCAGGCCGACTGCTGGCTGCCGACTCCTCGGCCGCCCAGGCCGACTGCAGGCTGCCGACTGCACCACCAGGCCGACTGCTGGCTGCCGACTCCCCGGCCACCCAGGCCGACTGCGGGCTGCCGACTGCACCACCAGGCCGACTGCTGGCTGCCGACTCCCCGGCCGCCCAGGCCGACTGCGGGCTACCGACTACGCCAACCAGCCGACTGCCGACTGCAGCCCGACGTGACCCCGACGTGACGACCGTACCCGGCACTGTTCACATGACCCCCCAGCCATCATGTACAGTGTCACTTGTCCCCTGGCACTATTTATGAAGTGACCCAGGGGACAAGGATGACACCCACCATGCCTTGCTCCCATACCACCACATAGCTTAGATAGTAAGCTAGCCTTGCCTATATAAGGCACACATCCATCCATCCAGGGGATGGACACCCATGGACTCACACACTCTCACGCATGAGCACTCATCTGCTCACGGCCATGAGCATGGCCGGCCACTAGCTAGCTCACATACACATATGAGACATATACCAAGCCAGATGCCTATGGCACTGATCTCAGATACAGCTCCAGGAGCACTTTGTACTGCCCGATGTACACCCCAGATAGATACACTCAGACATGCAGCAGTAGGAGTATTATCTCTCCGGAGAGCTCCGAAGCTGGGTAAACTAGCGCGTGCTACTCGCATACCCGTCCCCGGATATTTCGACAGCAGTCTTGCCCTCACACGAAGCCACCCTGTGGCATATGTCGTCTTGCAACACCCCCCGTGAGAATACCACGACAACATGCACCTTACAAACCCCCACGGGGTGTGTTCTTGGCTCCTCACAGGAATAGAAGACGCGAAACCTAAGCAGGTCTAACTACAGGGACCCTAACAGGAGACGCTATCATCAACAGTGGGCCGCGCAAGGCCAGCGCCAGCCTCATCCTGATCAGCTGCGTCGGCTGCCGGGCGTGCCGGCCCTGCTCCGGGCACAGCGTGAGCTCAGAGGCTCATAGCTGTCGTCGCTCGTCGCCGGAGTTAGAAGGAGCTCGGAAGAGTCACCGGACCCTCCGAAACGCCCGCTGCCATCAGAGGAGCTGCTGGAAGAGCAGGCGACGGTAGGCCTGGTCCCTGCCACTCCGGAACTTCGGCCGCTGCCTCTGGGACAGCACTCCAGCCGGCACCCATCTTCGCCGAAGACCTTGAAGAGCCTCAAGGAGGCGCCATCGTAATCCAGATGGATCATGAGGGGCCCCTCCGATCGGCAGACTCGGGCGATCTCGCCCCAGCCCTGGGTCATGAAGACCTTGCCTGGAGTGACGACCTCGACATCCGCTTCGGTCGCAGGAGTACGACATTCGGCGTGCTGCAGCCAGAGTTTGAGAGGCCCCCTTTGCGGAATCTCGAAGGTGAAGGAGGGAGGAAGACGAATCCAAGATCGAGGAGGCATGGCAGTGTGAAGCACAAGCTCGCGAGAGGAGCCCTCGGCGTGAACTCGAGGAGGAACGATGGGCACCGCCGTAATCTGCCGGCGGCGACGGCGCCTCTAGCGGTACTGCTCGGCACGTGCGCCTTCAGGACCCTCGATCCGGGCGTACAAGGGCAATGGGAATCCAGGAGACGGCCGCTCAAACCATGGCCTCGACACCTCCTGCCGAGCACCCCCTTCTCCGCGGCAAGAGACGAGCCGTTTCTTCGGCGGAAGCTGGACAGGACCCTCTCGGGGGGGCCTTCCCCTTATCTTTGGCAGAAAACTGACGGATTGGTGCCATTGGCGTATGGTGGAGCAAGGACGGAGGAGGAGACAGGGAGTTGCAGGAAAAGATGGGCTAGAAGGGCTCGCGCCGTTCCGTACATATAGCCGGGGGAGGCCAACCGCCGGCCTCCACGATCACAGGTAATCATGACCCGTTTTGCATGCAGGGACTTGTCAATTCGTGCAGTTGCCGAGGCGTCATGGGGAAGCAGGGACGCCCACGTCCAATCAACCGCCACGCGGCGCCCAAGGCCGCAGGCTGATGGGGCCCGCGGCGCTTCGCACTTGACCCTTTGCTTCTATGCTAAGCCAAGTCCAGGCGCGCCTTGGGCCCGGGGGCTACTGTCGGCGTTCTGGGAACGGGGGTACCCAGACTTGCCTGCCTGCGACCTGCGGCGTGGCTCAGGGAGCGGCCCGGTATGGCCCATCTTCATCAACACATGCTCAAGACCCTCGCGAGGGGCCAAGCCTCGTGGGGCGGACGACAGGAAGCTTCCTTGGGCACAGCCTCATCAGGCTGACTCGCGAGGAGGCGGAGAGATCAAGGCAGGGTACCTCACGAGGTGCTCATGACACAAGCCATGACGACCAGAGCCAGGCAGGCGCCAGGCGGGCGCCGGCCTGCGCAGAGTCCTTGTTTCCTTTTTGGGGCAAAGGGGGCAAGCGCAGGCAAGAGTATCAAGAAAAAGCAACCATTTCGGTGCAACAAGACCAAGACCAGCAGAACGGCAGGATAGAGGTCATCGTGGAGCCCAAGACGGCGTTACCGTCAGAGTCTTTGGCAGGCGAGGACCGACTTTAGCCAGGATAAGTGTACTAGATGTTCCCCTTCAAAATGGCCAATTGTTGGCGCCCTTCCCGCTCAATATTTGGGAAGAGGCCAAGGCCTCGCTCTATAAATAGGACTAGCCACCATAGTGGGAGGGCATCCATCTATCTATCTATCGATCTAGAGAGAGAGAGAGAGGAGAGACCGATGAGATCCGGATTCAATCCTTCTCAAGAAGCACCACCACCACAAGAACTCCTCCCCTCGCGAGGCAGTTCTTCCTTTCTATTGTTCATCACCAGCCCTTGAGGCAATCTACCACACCACAAACTAGAGTAGGGTATTACACCACAATGGTGGCCCGAACTAGTATAAACCTTGTGTCCCTTGTGTTGTTCTTCGTGTAGTTTAGGTCCTTGCGAGGCGACGATACGTAGGTAGGTAGGAGGTGTGATATCCGCGCGCACCCCAGAGTTCAAACCTTTAGGGTCTGCCAGAACCTGAAATCCGACATACCCTTCTTGGGTGGAGCCCTCCTTGGACTCGTGCAGCCGTTACCCTTCGTGGGTTGAAGTCTCCATCATCGTGGATGTATGATAGCACCACCTATTGGAACCACGACAAAAACATACGTGTCTCCAATTGCGTTTGAATTCTCCAAACCCTTCCCTTTACATTCTTGCAAGTTGCATGCTTTATTTTCCGCTGCTCATATACTCTGTGCATGCTTGCTTGAATTGTGTTAAGATTTCTTGACTTATGCTAAGATAGCTAAAATCTGCCAAAGACTAAGAATGGGAAAAGGATAAGTTTTTATTTGGTCAAGTAGTCTAATCACCCCCCTCTAGACATACTTCCGATCCTCCAGAGATGCATAGCAATGAGAGGGGGAGAGTGTGTCCATGTACCCTCCTAGACCGAAAGCATAAGCGTTTGTTAACGCGGTTGATGTAGTCGAACTTCTCATTCTGACCAATCAAGCACCGAATGTACGACACCTCCAAGTTCTGCACACGTTCAGCTCGGTGATGTCCCATGAACTCTCGATCCAGCAAAGTGTCGAGGTAGAGTTCCGTCAGCACGACGGCATAGTGACGGTGACGGTGAAGTGACCTGTGCAGGGCTTCGCCTAAGCACTATGAAGATATGGCCGGAGGCGTAAACTGTGGAGTGGGGGGGGGGGCGCACACAGCTAACAATTGTTGGTGTGTGTTCTAGCGATGCCCCCCTAACATATATATAAGTTGGAGGGGAGGGGAGGCAGCCAAGGGGGTGCCCCAAATAGGAGGAACCCTACTTAGGGTCCTCCCAATTCGGCCTCCCCCCTTTCCTATTCCTATTCGGAGTAGGAAGGGAAGATGGGGAAGGGGGAATCCTATTCCCTTTTTCCTTTCCTTCTCCAATTTGGCCAGCCCATATGGGGGGGGGGTGCACCAGCCCCTTTGTGGCTGGTGTGTTTCCCCTGTTGGCCCATAAGGCCCATATCTTTTGCTGGGGGTGCCGGGAACCCCTTTCGGTGACCCAATAAGTACCCGGTGCATCCCGAAACACTTTCGGTGTCCGAATACCATTGTCCTATATATCAATATTTACCTCTCGGCCATTTCGAGACTCCTCGTCATGTCCGTGATCTCATCCGGGACTCCGAACAACATTCGGTCACCAAATTACATAACTCATATAATACAAAATCGTCATCAAACGTTAATCGTGCGGACTCTACGGGTTTGAGAACTATGTATACATGACCGAGACACCTCTCCGGTCAATAACCAACAGTGGAACCTGGATGCTCATATTGGTTCCCATATATTCTACAAAGATCTTTATCGGTCATCCCGTAATGACAACATATGTTATTCCCTTTGTCATCGGTATGTTACTTGCCCGAGATTCGATCGTCGGTATCTTCATACCTAGTTAAATCTTGTTACCGGCAAGTCTCTTTACTCGTTTTGTAATACCTCATCCCACAACTAACTTATTAGTCACATTGCTTGCAAGGCTTATTATGATGTGCATTACCTAGAGGGCCCAAAGATACCTCTCCGATACTCGGAGTGACAAATCCTAATCTCGATCTATGCCAACCCAACAAACACCTTCAGAGATACCTGTAGAGCATCTTTATAATCACCCAGTTACGTTGTGATGTTTGATAGCACACAAGGTATTCCTCTGGTATCTGGGAGTTGCATAATCTCATAGTCGAAGGAATATGTATTTGACATGAAGAAAGCAATAGTAATAAAACTGAACAATCAACATGCTTAGCTAATGGATGGGTCTTGTCCATCACATCATTCTCCTAATGATGTGATCCCGTTCATCAAATGACAACACATGTCTATGGTTAGGAAACTTAACCATCTTTGATTAATGAGATAGTCTAGTAGAGGTTTACTAGGGACACGGTGTTTTGTCTATGTACTCACACATTTATCAAATTTCCGGTTCATACAATTCTAGCATGAATAATAAACATTTATCATGATATAAAGAAATATAAAATAACAACTTTATTATTGCATCTAGGGCATATTTCCTTCAGTCTCCCACTTGCACTAGAGTCAATAATCTAGTTCACATCGCCATGTGATTAAACATTAATAGTTCAGATCGTTGTGTTATTAACACCCATAGTTCACATCACCATGTGACCAACACCAAAAGGATTTACTAGAGTCAATGATCTAGTTCACATCGGCATGTGATTAACACCCAAGAGTACTAAGGTGTGATCTTGTTTTGCTTGTGAGTGAAGTTTAGTCAATGTGTCTGCACCATTCAGATCCGTATGTGTTTTGCAAATTTCTATTTGTACAATGCTCTGCGTGGAGCTACTCTAGCTAATTGCTCCCACTTTCAGTATGTATCTAGATTGAGACTTAGAGTCATCTGAATCAGTGCGAAAGCTTGCATCAACATAACTCTTTACAACAAACTCTTTATCACCTCCATAACCGACAAATATTTCCTTAGTCCTCTTAGGTAACTAAGGATAACTTTGACCGCTGTAAAGTGACCCACTCCTGGATCACTATCGTGCCCCTTTGCCAAACTCATGGCAAGGTACACAATAGGTTTGGTTCATAGCATATCATACTTTATAGAACCTATGGCTGAGGCACAGTGAATGACTTTCATTTTCTTTCTATTTTCTACCATGGTCGATTTTGAGTCTTACTCAATTTCACACCTTGCAACACAGACAAGAACCCTTTCTTTGACTGATCTATTTTGAACTTCTTCAAAATTTCACCAAGGTATATACTTTGTGAAAAGTCCTATTAAGCATCTCAATCTATCCCTATAGATCTTGATGCCCAATATATAAGCAGCTTCACCGAGGTCTTTCATTGAAAAACTCTTATTCAAGTATCCTTATATGCTATCAAGAAATTCTATATAATTTCCAATCAACAATATGTCATCCACATATAATATTGGAAATGCTACAGAGCTCCCACTCACTTTCTTGTAAATACAGGCTTCTCCAAAAGTCTCTATAAAACCATATGCTTTGATCACCTCATCAAAGCGTATATTCCAACTCCGACATGCTTGCACCAGTCCATAAATGGATTGCTGGAGCTTGCACACTTTGTTAGCACCTTTATGATCAACAAAACCTTCTGGTTGCATCATATACAACTCTTCTTTAAGAAATCCATTAAGGAATGCAGTTTTGACGTCCATTTGCCAGATTCATAATCATAAAATGCGGCAATTGAAACATGATTCACACAAACTTAAGCATCGCTACGAGTGAGAAAATCTCATCGTATTCAATGCCTTGAACTTGTCGAAAACCTTTTGCAATAAGTCGAGCTTTGTAGATAGTAACACTACCATCAGTGTCTGTCTTCCTCTTGAAGATCCATTTATTCTCAATGGCTTATCGATCATTGGGCCATTCCACCAAAGTCCATACTTTGTTCTCATACATGGATCCTATCTCAGATTTCATGGCCTCAAGCCATTTATCAGAACCTGGGCTCATCATCGCTTCTTCATAGTTCGTAGGTTCATCATGGTCTAGTAAGAAGACTTTCAGAACAGGATCACCGTACCACTTAGGTGCGGAACATGCTCTGGTTGACCTATGAGGTTCGGTAGTAACTTGATCTGAAGTTTCATGATCATTATCATTTGCTTCCTCTCTAGTTGGTGTAGACATCACTGGAACTAATTTTTGTGATGAGCTATTTTCCAATTCTAGAGAAGGTACAATTACCTCATCAAGTTCTACTTTCCTCCCACTCACTTCTTTTGAGAGAAAACTCCTTCTCTAGAAAGGATCCATTCTTAGCAACAAAGATCTTGCCTTCGGATCTGTGATAGAAGGTGTACCCAACAATTTCTTTTGGGTATCCTATGAAGATGCACTTCTCCGATTTGGATTCGAGCTTATCAGGCTGAAGCTTTTTCACATAAGCATCGCAACCCCAAACTTTAAGAAACGACAACTTAGGTTTCTTGCCAAACCATAGTTCATACGGTGTCATCTCAATGGAGTTATTTGGTGCCCTATTTAAAGTGAATGCAGCTAATGCATAACCCCAAAACGATAGTGGTAAATCGGTAAGAGACATCGTAGATCGCACCATATCTAATAAAGTACGGTTACGACATTCGAACACACCATTACACTGTGGTGTTCCAGGTGGCATGAGTTGTGAAACTATTCCACATTGTTTTAAATGAAGGCCAAACTCGTAACTCAAATATTCGCCTCCGCGATCAGATCGTAGAAACTTTATTTTCTTGTTACGATGATTCTCCACTTCACTATGAAATTCTTTGAACTTTTGAAATGTTTAGATTTGTGTTTCATCAAGTAGATATACCCATATATGCTCAAATCATCTTTGAAGGTCAGAAAAGTAACGATACCCACCGCGAGCCTCAACTCATCGGACCGCATACACCAGTATGTATTATTTCCAATAAGTCAGTGGCTCGCTCCACTGTTCCGGAGAATGAAGTCTTAGTCATCTTGCCCATGAGGCATGGTTCGCAAGTATCAAATGATTCATAATCAACTAATTCCAAAATCCATCTGCATGGAGTTTCTTCATGCGCTTTACACCAATATGACCTAAACGGCAGTGCCACGAGTATGTTGCACTATCATTATTAACTTTGCATATTTTGCCATCAATATTATGAATATGTGTATCACTACGATCGAGATTCAATAAACCATTCACCTTGGGTGTATGACCACAGAAGGTTTTATTCATGTAAATAGAACAACAATTATTCTCTAACTTAAATGAATAACTGTATTGTTATAAACATGATCCAATCATATTCATGCTTAACGCAAACACCAAATAACATTTATTTTAGGTTCAACACTAATCTCAAAGGTAGAGTGAGTGTGTGATGGTGATCGTATCAACCTTGGAATCACTTCCAACACACATCGTCGCCTCACCCTTAACTAGTCTCTGTTCATTCTGCAACTCCTGATTCGAGTTACTAATCTTAGCAACTGAACCGGTATCAAATACCTAGAGGCTACTACAAACACTAGTAAGGTTCACATCAATAATCTGTATATCAAATATACCTTTGTTCACTTTGCCATCCTTTTTATCCGCCACATATTTGGGGTAGTTCCACTTCTAGTGACCATTCCCTTTGCAGTAGAAGCACTCAGTTTCAGGATTAGGTCTAGCTTTGGGCTTCTTCATGGGAGTGGCAACTTACTTGCCATTCTTCTTGAAGTTCCCATTCTTTCCCTTGCCCTTTTACTTGAAACTAGTGGTCTTGTCAACCATCAACACTTGATGCTCTTTCTTGATTTCTACCTTCGCCGATTTCAGCATCGCAAAGAGCTCGGGAATCGTTTCCGTCACCCCTTGCATATTATAGTTCATCACGAAGTTCTAGTAGCTTGGTGATAGTGACTAGAGAACTCTGTCAATCACTATCTTATCTGGAAGATTAACTCCCACTTGATTCAAGCAATTGTAGTACTCATCCATTCTGAATACATGCTCACTAATTGAGCTATTCTCCTCCATCTTGTAGGCAAAGTACTTGTCAGAGGTCTCGTACCTCTCGACATGGGCATGAGTCTGAAATACCAATTTCAACTCTTGGAACATCGATTAGACTACCATCCCCAATCAACCGGAGGAGGACAAGGATGACGCCAACGAGATGCTGAAGGTTGCGGGGAGGAGGCTCTCGTCTTCCCTCTCCTGGCGCCCTGCGGCAACCGGCGGAGCCAGGGGCCCGCTCGCCGGCGCCGGCAGACCTAGGAGAGACGACGGCGATGGTTCGACCTACCAGCGGCGGTTCGCCATCGAGTCCCCCTTCTTCACCGCCGCGAGAGGCTTTTATTCGGCTGAAACACTTTTTCCACGAAACCAAGATGCTAGGTTGGTTGAACTCCCAGCCACTGTTGCTGCACTGAAGAACCCCAACTCAAATATCCTTTATGACCGGTACAACCATGAAAGATATCCTCTTGGAGATCCCAGCAAGCATGCCTTTGCCTACTTTGTTCTGAGTGGTGGGAGATTCGTATATGCGTCACTGCTGGGTCTCCTTGTCTTGAAGTTTGTCAGAATGTCAGCAAGTAAGGATGTGCTTGCACTTGCTTCCCTTGAGGTTGATCTATCCAGCATTGAACCCGGCAGCACAGTGACTGTCAAGTGGCATGGAAAGCCAGCCTTCATCAGGCGACGGAGAGACGATGACATCAAGCTGGCCAACATCGTGGATGTTGCATCCCTGCGCCACCCAGAGCAAGACGCTGAGCGTGTGAAGAACCCAGAGTGGCTGGTGGTTATTGGTGTCTGCACTCATCTTGGTTGCATTCCCCTTCCCAACTCTGGAGACTTTGGTGGCTGGTTCAACCTGTGCCATGGCTCCCACTATGACATCTCTGGCAGAATCCTCAAGGGCCCTGCCTCGTACAACCTTGAGGTGCCCACCTACAGTTTCTTGGAAGATAACAAGATGGTCATAGGCTAAGAGCCTAAAACCAATACATACCAACATATATTCTCCACAGGAGTGAATTCCTGTTGTGCTGTTATTTTGTTTTCAATGTGGCTAGTAATTTTTGTTTTAGGACTATCACAACGGTGATCCATTGTTACCTACCGAAGTTCATTTGCAGTGCGAAATAATTGTTTCTCCTATGTTGCTACTAGATTGTAAGTTGTTTTGTACTGATTTTCTGAGATCCTATCGGAAGGATATTGTAAACCTCTTCAAAAAAAAACTCTTGGAACATCTCATATGCTCTGTGGCGTTCAAAATGTTTTTGAAGTCCCGGTTCTAAGCGATAAAGCATGGTGCATTAAACTATCAAGTAGTCATCATACCGAGCTTGTCAAACATTCATAACTTCTGCATCAGCTCCTGCAATAGGTTCGTCACCTAGCGGTGCATCAAGGACATAATTCTTCTGTGCAGCAACAAGGATAATCCTCAGATCATGGACCCAGTCTGCATCATTGCTACTATCATCTTTCAACTTTTCTCTAGGAACGTATAAAAAACACAGGGAGCTATAACGCGAGCTATTGATATACAACATAATTTGCAAATACTATCAGGACTAAGTTCATGAGAAATTAAAGTTCAATTAATCAAATTACATAAGAACTCCCACTTAGATAGACATCCCTCGAGTCATCTAAATGATCACGTGATCCAAATAGACTAAACAATGTCCGATCATCATGTGAGATGGAGTAGTCTTCATTGGTGAACATCTCTATATGGATCATATCTACTATATGATTCGCATTCGACATTTCGGTCTCCAGTGTTCCAAGGCCATGTCTGTACATGCTACGCTCATCATGTTTAACCCCAAGTATTCCGCATGTGCAAAACCGTCGTGCACCCGTTGTAAGTGAACGTAGAGCCTATCACACCCGATCATCACATGGTGTCTCAGCACGAAGAACTTTCACAATGGTGCATACTCAGGGAGAACACTTATACCTTGAAATTTTAGTGAGGGATCATCTTATAATGCTACTGCCGTACTAAGTAAAATAAGATGCATAAAAGATATACATGACATGCAATCAAAATATGTGACATGATATGGCCATCATCATCTTGTGCCTTTGATCTCCATCTCCAAAGCATCGTCATGATCTCCATCGTCACCAGCTTGACACCTTGATCTCCATTGTAGCGTCATGGTCCGGACGCCGAGGCCCTTGCAGCCTTAAGGCACAACATCCGAGACGAATGGCTCGCCCGGCACCTAGGACAGGAAAAGCCGAAATCTATGGCAGCCCTAATGACACTCATGACCCGCTTTTGCGCGGGCAAAGATAGCTGGCTAGCTCGTAGCAATAACATAACCAAGAGCCCTGGCAATTCGGATACCAAGGACAACAATGGAAGGTCACGTCGCAACAAGCACAAGCGCCACATTAACGACGACAATGCTGAGGATACGGCAGTCAATGCCGGATTCAGAGGCTCTAAACCAGGTCAGCGGAAGAAGCCATTCAAAAGAAACCCTCCGGGCCCATCCAACTTAGACCGGATACTCGATCGCTCGTGCCAGATACACGGCACCCCCAAACAACCAGCCAACCACACCAACAGGGTGTTCAAGCAGGTAGGCAAGTTAAGTGCCGAAACCAGACACAAGGGGCTGCGTAGCAATGACGAGGAGGAGCCCCGGCCGCCGAACAACAAAGGACAGAAGGGATTCCCCCTGCAAGTGCGGACGGTGAACATGATATACGCAACCCACATCCCCAAAAGGGAGCGGAAGCGTGCTCTCAAGGACGTCTATGCATTGGAGCCAGTCACCCCAAACCTGCCCGATCACCTTTGATCGAAGGGACCACCCCACTAGCATCCATCACGGCGGATTCGCCGCATTGGTCCAGGTGGCCTCTATAACGAGTTAAATACCTGTTTTTACTTAAAGACCCACAGCTTGCCCCTGGAGGGGGACATGTCAAATAATCCCATCTCTTGCTTATCGCACTATTTGTATCGTTCTGCTTTCATGGCAGCCCTTTTTAATAAACAAGACATAGCTCTTATCTTTTATTGTATTAATCTATTTTTATACATATATGTTCAGTCATGACATTACGCAACCGTACACTTTGGTACGACCAATACACCAGGGGCTTAAGTACCCCATAACATGGTGTGAGAAGACCGAACACTCTCCTAAGTGCGGCACCCCGAACTTATAGCATTATATGCATCGGCTCCAAATCATGTCTTGGGTCAATAGTTGGTTTTGCCCGGCTCCCATGTTTTGGTACCTTACATTCCGCAATGTTGGCTAAGGTAGCGCTGGGAGAACTACTGCGATTGTGCCCCAGTTGAGCTGGGTTAACACCTCAGTAGAGAAAGCTAAAACTGACCGTCATGATAGTGCGAGAGATCAGTTGCTGTTCGCGAGGTTTTTTGAGTCCTTAAAGACTTATGCCGCTTAGAGCGAGGAGCCGGATTTATCTGGCCAAGGCGTGGATAGCGCCCCGAACTCGGCCTTCCGAATACTAGGGGCTTTACCGAAATTTAAAATTATAGAATTCTATGGCTAAGTGAGAGTGATAAAGCATTATAAGTCCGATGGCCTGGTTCATTGTGCTGAGCGCCTCCCTAAATGGACCCAAGAATGGGAACAAGAGCGCTCAGGTTTATCCCGAACACCCCAGCACTCGTGGCATGGGGGTAGAAGCCGACGACTTGCATCTCTCAGATTTGATAAACGGTCGCACAGAAGGTAATATTTTAAATTAACAAGCATTGCTTAACGCATATGAACAAAGTTTTCAGCGTACATGATAACAAATGCGAGTCTACTAAAAAATTACATCTTTGGATCATTCATCTGCTATAAGGCGGGCACCCTTCAGGACGCCCTTATAATACATCTCGGGCGTGCGATACTCCTTGCCCGGCGGTGGCGCGTCCGTCAAAAGCTTCTCCGCGTCCAGCTTGCCCCAGTGCACTTTCGCACGGGCAAGGGCCCGACGGGCACCTTCAATACAGGCGGAGCGTTTGATGACTTCAATCCACGGACACGCGTCCACCAGTCGCCGCACCAGACCGAAGTAGCTCCCAGGCATGGCCTCTCCAGGCCACAGCCGAACTATGAGGCCCTTCATGGCCTGTTCGGCCACCTTGTGGAGCTCGACCAGCTGCTTCAGCTGGTCGCTCAGGGGCACCGGATGTTCGGCCTCAGCGTACTGAGACCAGAACACCTTTTCCATCGAGCTCCCCTCCTTGGCTCGGTAGAACGCGGCAGCATCAGACACACTACGGGGCAGATCGGCGAACGCTCCTGGAGAGCTCTGGATCTAGGTAAGTAACAGATAATTTACTTTTATATTCTTGCTTTGCATAAAGAATGCCTTACCCGCCTCTATCTTCTTTATCGCCTCGGTCTCCTGGAGGGCCTTCTGGGCTTCGGCCTTAGAGGTTTTGGCACTCTCAAGAGCCAAGGCGAGCTCGGACTCTCGAGTCTTCGAGTCACGCTCCAAACTCTCGTGTTTCTCCACGAGAGCCTGGAGCTCTTGCTTCACCACCGCCACCCGCGCCTCCTGCTTCTCTCGCTCGGTGCGCTCCAAGGCCGCACTATTTTCGGCCTTGGAGACCGCTTCCTTCAGGGTCGCCACCTCGGTCATGGCCCCTGCAGCATTTATGTTGGTCCTGTCATTATTTGCAACCAAGTATTTCTATATACATTTACATGCGGTACTACATACCCTCCTTGTCCTCGAGATGCTTCTTGGCACGACCGAGCTCGTTCTCGGACCGATCGAGGCTCTCCTTTAATGCATTGACCTCTGCAGTGAGTGCGGTAGAGGTCAGCAGCGCAGCCTGCATTCCCATATTGACACATTTATGTTAGACTCCTGCGTATATCTTTTTAGATCCTCAGCTCGGCTTTTCTTTCCGAACGCCAAACCGAGCATCAGGGGCTACTGTCTATGCGGTAACATTTTTATATGTTTTGAACACATACCTCAAAGCCTGTTAACAGACTTGTACATGCTTCTGTCAGCCCACTCTTGGCGGACTGAACCTTCTGAATCACCGCACTCATAACGGTGCGGTGTTCCTCGTTGATGGAGGCGCCGTTAAGCACCTCCAACAAATTATCCGGCGCCTCCGGATGGACGGAGGTCTCCGGCGTTGTAGGCTTGCCCTTCTTATGAAGGCACCACCTGTCGGACTCTGGAACCGTTGATGGTTCCGGAGCAGTGTCCGGCCCGGGGCCGGACTTAGATCCCTCTTGAGCTTTACCCCCTTTGGGCCTGGAGTCCGGGAGGTCACCTTGAGGCGCCTCCAGGACCACCTCCTCCTGGTTCGGTCCCCTTCGGGACCCCACCTCGGCGTCGTCCGTAGGGAGAGGGGAGGAGGCCGTCGGAAGTGAAGCACTGTTCACATCCGACGAATTCAGGGAGTCGCTCGACGAATCGCCAAGCTGAGCTCTCGGGGGACTACATAATTAAATTCGGTGTCAGAAACTACCGAATAATAGAGGAGCGCCATAAGTCGTTCGGGTAACCGGACACTTACAATTTTGCCAGGGGCTTGACCCTAGATGGCCATTCCTCCCCGCCGTCTTCGGCATCGTAGGCGTAGTCCGGCAGAAGGGTCTTCCCCTTCTTGGACCCTCCGGCCTCCCCAGTCGGGGCGGCCTTCCTTTTCTTTCCTCCCCCCGTCGGAGGGGGAGAGGCTTCTTCTCCTTCCTCCTTCTCGTCTTCAGAGGCGAAGGGCACTTCGGGGTTGTCGGGCGTTGAATCCGACACCACCAAGCGCCGGGAGCTCTTTCGAGTCCCCGTGGCCTTCTTCTCCGGCACCACGTGAGGTGCCGGAACCAGCAGCCCCGTCAATTGGGCGTCCGCTGGATCTTCTGGTAAGGGAGCCGGACAGCTAACCCGCTCGAACTTCTCCAGCCAGACCTGTCAAAGGTAAGGGAGTTTAGATCCCGCATAGAGTCAATCTATGAAAAAACAAGTACCCGGTAATGGGAAAATTAAGCTCACCGCGCTGGCTTGGCGCTTGGCGCAGAATCTGCGATCCTCGGTGACGGGAGGGGAGACCTCGGAGCTCTTTAATAGCACCTTCCAGGCATCCTCGTGCTTTGTGTCGAAGAGCCGGGACAGAGTCTGGTGCTAGGCCGGGTCGAACTCCCATAAGTTGAAAGCCCGTTGTCGGTGTCAAAACCGGCGGATCTCGGGTAGGGGGTCCCAAACTGTGCGTCTAGGCGGATGGTAACAGGAGACAAGGGACACGATGTTTTACCCAGGTTCGGGCCCTCTTGATGGAGGTAAAACCCTATGTCCTGCTTGATTAATATTGATGATGTGTGTTACAAGAGTAGATCTACCACGAGATCAAGGAGGCTAAACCCTAGAAGCTAGCCTATGGTATGATTGTTGTTTGTCCTAAGGACTAAAGCCATCCGGTTTATATAGACACCGGAGAGGGCTAGGGTTACACAGAGTTGGTTACAATGGTAGGAGATCTACATATCCATATCGCCAAGCTTGCCTTCCACGCCAAGGAAAGTCCCATCCGGACACGGGACGAAGTCTTCAATCTTGTATCTTCATAGTCTTGGAGTCCGGCCGATGATGATAGTTCGGCTATCCGGACACCCCCTCATCCAGGACTCCCTCAGTATCCCCCGAACCAGGCTTCAATAACGACGAGTCCGGCGCGTGTTGTCTTCAACGTTTGCAAGGCGGGTTCTCCTTTATGCTCCATGTGTTTGCCGGATAGTGTCTGGTTGCTTCATAAATGTTGCGCTCCTTGGCTTCCACGTCCAATAATGGCCTTCTTCCACGTGTCATACAAATGCGAAAAGCCAGGGTATTCTTACGTTTTACCCCCTAGCTGCGCGAATAAGCTGCCTATAAGAGATGCGAGGATCCAGATCTAAATCACACCATCCTCCTTCCGCAAGTACTCATCGAGGCGCATCTGACAAAAATTCCATTCCAACATGGACAGTCAACGCGGCTCCTCTTCTCGCGCTCCGAGTCCTAAGCCAGGAGATTGGAGGAGATGCTCAGTCCCGCATAGCGAGTTAGTGGCGCTCCAAACAGAGGGATACCTTCCCCCGGCCTTTATGGTTCCGGTTCGAGCCGGACTGGCCACCTACAAGGGCGGGAAGCAGGCGGAGAGTGTCCCCAATCCCTCCAAAGGAGAGCGGGTATGCTTCGTCCCCTACTTGATAAGGGGACTCGGATTTCCTATACATCCGTTTCTCCGAGGGCTCTTGGAGTTCTATGGACTCCAACTTCACCACCTTACGCCTGCCTCTATTTTGCACATCGCGGGCTTTGTAGCTCTTTGCGAGCTATTCTTGGGCATCGAGCCCCATTTTGCGCTGTGGAAGAGGCTGTTTTGCCTCGTACCCCATTCTCACAAGGGCTCGATATATCAAGTGGGCGGAGCCGAAATATGGCGCATCGCCGGGACCGGATATCTGTCCAGAACTCCAAAGAAGGCCTCCGAAGACTGGCCTTCGGAGTGGTTCTATATGGAAGACGCCCCGCTGCCGGATCCAGTTTGGATCGGCCTCCCGGAGTTTAGCAACGCTCCTCTGAAGAAACGCCTGAGTTGGTGCCCGCGGAGTCCTCAACGGAAAGAGGACAGGAGCTTTCACTATCTGATGGGTCGGATACGGCTACTAGCCCATTCCGGACTAACCATGATTGGAGTCATGGACACATACATTATGCGAGGGGTGCAGCCGCTTCAATATAGGGGCCACCCTATGTGGGATTTTAACGGGAAGAATGACGCCACCCGTCATGGTCGCACGGGACCGGGATCGACCGCCAATCTTGTCACATCCCTAGTTCTGGCCTGACCTATGCTTGCTTCCATCTGTGCATCATGTTTAAATTTTTGAAACTTGAACTGAGGAATTCAGAAGCCTCAAAACCCTAAATAAAAGAGGGGCAAAAACCCTAAAATCTCATTCATTGTTCCAAAATGCTCTTCTTAGATGTTTAATATTTTTGGCAAGGGTTTTGATCCAAACCAAAAATAATGAACATTTTAAAAGGATTTATTTTCGGGACTTTGAATTTAAATCATTAGCTATTTGAATTTGAATTATATTCATATAACTAGAATATAATTTCAAATACCCCTGAAATATTTTATGAGCTTCTGGAAAAGTCCATCTAGCCAAATAAAAATATTCAGAGGAGTTTTTGGCATTGTTTGAATTATTTTAATTCAAAACAGTGGCAAAAGAATTAAATAAAAATAAAACAGAACAGAAAATTTTAAAAAGAGCAGAAGACCTACCTGTTGCTCACCTGGCAGCCCAGCCGGCCCAGCTCCTCCAGCGGCCCAGCCCACCGCCACTTTCCCCCCTGTCGTCTTCCTCTCCTCGCACCGAAGCAGCTCGGTGGCAAGCGCCGACGCCGCCCCGGCCACCTCCTGCTTCCCCGGCCCTCCTAGCAACGCCACGACGACGCCCCGTGTCCCCTCGCTCTTTTCCCTCACCCGCTGCATCCCCTCTCCCTCCTCTGTCTCTCTCCCTCGCTCATCCCCGGACGCACCCGAGACCGCTGACGAGCACCACCGGAGCCACCAGCATCCCCACGCCCAGCCAGTTAGGCCACGAGCTCCGCCTTGGATCCGGGAAGCTCTACCATGACGCACGCGACGCCGGGTGCCCTGAAGCCACGCCATCACCGCCATCTTCATCGCCACGGCCGGCGATCGCCGCCGTTCGATTCGCAGCACCGAAGACGCCCCCGAGCCCGCTGACCTACCCTGCCGCATCCCTGTGAGCTCCTGCTCCTTTTCCCCCTTGCTCGCCCCTCCATTCCCGTCCCCTAGCCCCGTCCTCCGACCACGGCCGAGCTTGCCGCCGCCGTGCCATGTCGTTGTCGTGGCCACAGCCGCCCCCGCCCATTTTTGAGCGTGTCTCCGTGCTCACCGAGCTCCCAGGAGCCGAACGCGTCCAGCACCGGCCCCTGCCATGCACCGTAGCTCCTTCTCCCCTCCCAGCCGAACTCCGGTCGCCGCCAAAGCTCGTCGCCGGCGAGATTCTGGCTGCCCCGTGACCACCCGTCTGGTCCATTAGATGCGCGAGTGCAAGAGCTCCTCCCCGGTGCGCTCAGTGCGCTAAACCATCACCCCTAGCTCAAATCCGAGCCGCGCCGCCGTGCGGAATGGTCGCCGCCGGCAATACTCCGGCGACTGCCGACGTGGCACGCTTAATTAGTGTTAATGATCCAACTAATTAACCCCTAGAGCCACTGATAGTGGGACCCACATAATTAGGTTACCGGCTAACCAAAATAGTTAGATTAATTAATAAAATGTGTGGACCCACGCATCAGCATTGACCCACTGACGTGGCCGTTGACCTGGTCCCACCCGTCAGCCACACAAACCAACACTGTGTCACTGACCAGTGGACCCCACTGGTCAGGTTTGACCTGGGACGCCCAGTTGACTCTGCTGACGTCACAGTGACGTGGTGCTGACGCCATAAATCATTTCTGGAATTATTAATATTCTGAAATTCCAGAAAATTGTATAAACCTCAATAAATCATAGAAATTCAACCGTAACTCCAAATTAAATAATTTATATATGAAAAATTATCAGAAAAATTCAAGGAATCCATCTGTACCATTTTAATGCATGTTAGAACAACTTATAGCTGCTGTTTAGCACAAATCAATTAAATGGCATTTGAATAATCACATATGGAGTTTGAATTTGAATCATGTATTCAAACCAACTTCATTTAAATCATAGCTAAGTGCATTAGCCCAAAACACATTCATATTGCCATGTCAGAGCATGCATCATATTGTGCATTGCATTGATCGTGTTTCTTCCTTGTTTGCCGGTGTTTGTCCCCTCTCGCTAGACGTGGTTCCGGCGATGACTTCGATGACACCGATGAAGAACTATGTTATCTTCAGAAGTGCCAGGCAAGCAAAACCCCCCTTGTTCATTCCGATAAAATCCCACTCTCCCGCTCCTGCTCTCTTTTACCGCATTAGGACAACAACGACATATTTGCTACTTGCTGCGGTAGCTGAACCCCTTTATCCTTTGCATGACCTGTCATTGCCACAGTAAATAGATGAAACCCACTAGCATGAGTAGGAGTTGTTTGAGCCCTGATGTGCCTACTCATTCATGTTTGTTTGTCATGCCTGCTACTGCTTAGAGTTGAGTCAGGTCTGATTCATCGGGGATGAATCAGAGGTGTGTGAACATGTCCTACTGTGTGTGAGCTAAGTGTGTGAACACGTTTTTGGTAAAGGTAGCGGTGAGAGGCCATGTAGGAGTACATGGTGGGTTGTCTCATTGCAGCCGTCCTCAGGAACTGAGTTCTGTGTTTGTGATTCATGAACAGCTACTACCACACATTGGGATCCTTAATTGACTCTCTTGACTTATTAATCAACATGATCTCTGTCCAGGAGTTGCAACTAGTTTCTGGTGTTTGTAGGTAGTGTTAGTAGTCTACCAAGTGGCACCCGGTACAGGTGGGCTTGGGACAGACTAGGCACAGTGGCACGGTGTACCAAGTGGCACCCGGATGGTGGGCTTGGGAACCCTGCTCACATCGTTTGGGGCCGTGAGCGACACCCCGGCCGGATCTCCTTGCGGATGGAACCCGAATAGGCGATAAACCTGGACTAGAGACTTGTTCGGTTAGTCAGGTCGTGGCCGACTCCCTCGCCCGGCTTCCGCTTGAAGGTTGCCGAGGTACATGACGTGTACAGGGCGATAAGTGGCGGG
The DNA here is from genome assembly GCF_018294505.1 of Triticum aestivum. Classification (NCBI taxonomy): domain Eukaryota; kingdom Viridiplantae; phylum Streptophyta; class Magnoliopsida; order Poales; family Poaceae; genus Triticum; species Triticum aestivum. Next base: position 215,700,632 of record NC_057813.1, on the reverse strand, counting down.
AGCGTGTGTGAAGAAGTACACCCCTGCAGGGTTATCATTATCTATTCGAATAGCCGGATTCCTCGGATATGGAAACTTGGACCCCTTGCATAGTTCATAGACAAGTGAAAGTGGATACTCTAAAATACGCAAGATAAGCGTGAGTGCTATGGATGGCGTTCTCGTAGGGAGACGGGAGCGGATCCATAGTGGTGTATTGATATGGTGAATATGTGGACTCGTGTGCGCCACCTCAAAAGAGCTACTTACAGTCGTAGTTCAGGTTAGCCACCGAGTCAAAGCTGGCTTGCTGCAGTTAAACCCCACCATCCCCTTTGTTGATAATGATGCATATGTAGATAGATCTAATGTAAGTCTTGCTGGGTACATTTGTACTCACGTTTGCCTATTTTATGTTTTTGCAGAGAGACTTCAGTCTCACTAGTAGTTCCGCTTGGACTTCGACGTTTAGCTTGTTACCTCAGCTACGATCTTGTGCCCTCGGCAGGATCTGGTAGATAGTCAGGCTTCTCAGCCCTTTTCATTTATAGTTGTCTGTACTCAGACATGTTAAGCTTCCGCATGTGCTTTGACTTGTATGCTCTGATTGTTGGGTCATGAGGCCCATGTTTGTAATATCTCGCTCCTCGGAGCCTATTGAATAAATACTTGAGTCGTAGAGTCATGTTGTGATGCCATGTTGTATTTGCACATATCGGGCATATTGTGTGTATGTTATTGAAATGCTTGGTATGTGTGGGATCTGACTATCTAGTTGTTTATCCTTAGTAGCCTCTCTTACCGGGAAATGTCTCCTAGTGTTTCCACTGAGCCATGGTAGCTTGCTACTGCTCCGGAACACTTAGGCTGGCCGGCATGTGTCCTTCTTCGTTCCTGTGTCTGTCCCTTCGGGGAAATGTCACACGATGAATACCGGAGTCCTGTTAGCCCGCTACAGCCCGGTTCACCGAAGTCCTGCTAGCCCAGTGCTACAGCCTGGATTCACTCGCTGATGACCGACACGTTCATTGCTGGGTCATGGATGCCTGTCCCTGTAAGTTAGTGCCACTTTGGGTTCACGACTAGCCATGTCAGCCCGGGTTCTTTGTCATATGGATGCTAGCGACACTATCATATACGTGAGCCAAAAGGCGCAAACGGTCCCGGGCCAGGTAAGGTGGCACCCGTGGGAATACCGTGCGTGAGGCCGCAAAGTGATATGATGTGTTACATGCTAGATCGGTGTGACTTAGGATCAGGGTCCTGACAGCGTTGGTATCAGAGCTTGACTGCCTGTAGGATTACCAAGCCAAACTGGTCGAAGTTGAGTCTAGAAATTCTTTAGTTATATAAGGGAATTGATTGTGGGATGGAACGTAAGGCTCTTTTTACTCCTTATACCTTATGCCCTTCTGATCTGAGTCATCTTATCTTTCCTACGGGGTTAAGGAACTAGGCTATCTCTTCTTTCTATCAGGATCACGTGTTACTAATCCGTAGACTTATAGATTGTTGGATTTAAGTCTCAGTTCAGTTCCTACTATTTCTGTATGTTAATTGTTGATCTCCAAACCTTGATATTGTGCTTCTGAGTGGTTATGCCACCCTTTTGTGAATGTCTCAGATCTTTTCTGAGCATTTACAGCCGTTATGCTGTCCGAGTCATCCCAGGTTTCTAAATAGTCTGAAGCAATTTGCAAATTCCTTCCTCCTGTTTCGATGTTCCTTTGGGCCAGATTAACCACACTAATCGGTGAGTTGAGGTACTTTATTGCCTTGACATATATGTTGGAGCTGGTATTATGACCCTAGGTGTCTTAGGGGATCATCTAGTAATTTAGCCATGATTTGTTCCCAGTGTGATGATTCTGGCCATCATTCTCGTAAGCATCCCGTGATGCCACTTAGTAGTAGGTATTCTACTCCTGGGTTTTGAACCCGAGATTCACCCTACTTGCTTCATGTTGATAGGGTTTGCTCGTTCCTTTAGGTTATTAGCAACCTTTGCAATAGTCCTCGAGGTCCGTGGTATATCGTTCTTCCAAATACCATGAACCATTCTTGGCAGGAGTTCTTTTGAACTGAACGATCACAACCAGAGTGCTCTTGATGAGTTCTCCTTTATATATTGTGGCTCTGCCAGTTCTACCTTTCTGCATGGGTTATCCGGAAGAATTATGTTGAACCTGGTTCGACATACTAATCTACGCATCCACAACTCAAAAAGTTATATGTTCCTTTGGGTTGTCCCGCTCTAGTTGTCTACTGACCTTCGTCTATCAATTGATAGTCAAGAGTATGCGTGCGTTCGTTTATCGATGCCTATTACTCTTGTGGTCCGTCAAGCCATTCTATCGCGGAATGACTAGGAGAAACAAACTCCAGTACCTCTTCCATATCCAGGGTTGGGTCAAAGAAGTTGTGCTTCGCAGATCAAATTGCTAATTCAGCTTTTGTTCTGCTCTACCTTGGAGTATTACCATCTTTTTATCGGGAATGTTATAGGAATTGTGATGTGTGAAATTAGTACCCCTAGCAGCTAGTTGCTTGGTAGTAAATGGACAATATTCTCATTCTTAGCATGTTGGTTATTGAATCACCATTCTAAGATAGATTGTGCTACCTAGTCCTTATTTCGGTGCACCCTTCGATTGATGAGTTAGGATCTTGTCAAGTCCTCACTCATTTGATCATATCGTCTTGCCTCAAAAGCGAGATTGTTCTCGAGCTTAGTAACATACCGGTGGTTCGTGATTTTCCGAATATCTTCTCGGAAGTATTACCAGGTTGTCCCCTGACTGTTATGTTGAGCTCGTGATCAAGTTGGTTTCTTGTGAACCACCCTCTCTCCAAGAATCGGTGTTGGATACCCTGAGCTAGTTGGTTAAGCTGAACAGCAACTTGGAGAGTTGGAAGATAAAAGCTTGTCTGACTTAGTTCATGTTAAGGGATATCTTTCCGTGTATGTGTGTATGTTGAAGAAAGATGATATCTTCATCGATTGGTCCCTGTGATCAGTTGTTGGACCTATTATCTTATAAAAACTTTGATTTGAGTATGGGCTATTGTCAAATCAAATCAGAACCAACGATGTTCGTAATGGTGTCTTACTCATGGTTATCCCTCGAGCATACACCATTACATCTTTTGGGTCTGACCAATGCTATGTCCTTGTTCACATAATTATGGAATTCCATTTATATGGTCATCCCGATGAATTGTTGTTAAGCCATCAGCAACATATTTAACCTCTCCATAATTGTGTTGAACATCCAGCTAGTATTGGAAACTTTCTAAGCATTATCTTCATGACCTGCTCATGGAGCATATGTCCGGATGACAGATGTGACTTTCTCTAATTCACGTGCACTTGGTGTAAGTTGCCGCCGTGTATCCGAGAAAGATTGTTTTAGCTTCCTTGGAATCATCCCAAGTCAGTCATGCATGTGTGAAGTATACATTGGATTGTGAGATTAGCTACCTCCATTCTATATGTGTCCCGAGCACACCAAGCCACTGATTGATTTGTTCAAGGAGAAGAAGTTCCTTCTTAAGAGTATACCTTATGCAAGGACTTCGATATCCTCGATGATGGTTTTCCCCCGGAACTCGGTAGTGTTTTATTATAAGACTACCATGTGTTCATGTTTGTCTGTGACAGCATGTTCACACGTGTGTAGCAGAACCAGCTCATGTTTTGGAGTTTGCTATCGTAGTTCATTTCCCGAGAATCTTGCAACGTCATCTCGTCGATTTGTGTTGCAAACTTTCGTTTTTCTTCCTAGACTCGATGAGTCTGGAATATCCTGACACCAATCAGATCTGAATCTCAGGCAGATATGATGGTTGGAACATTTCCCAAGAACTATAATATTGGTCCCTCGATAACCGGTTAAGTGGATGTCGTGGCCAACACACCCAGCCGGAAGACCTATTATTGTAGTATCTTGTTTGAGGAAGTTGGCCACCTCCCCATAAGGATTTCGTAGGATTTACCTCCGTAACTGTTCCTTATGGATTCTATTGCTCCCGAAGTCCGACCTTTACTTGATGTTCTAGTTATCAAACCATATCTATGAATGGGATACACTAGCACGTCAAGGAGAACATTAGAAGCCAAGTGCTAAATGTCTCTCGGTCGATCATCTAGATTTTTGTCTCCTTGGCTCTGCCAAGGGTGAAATCTGAGAAAGTGTTATCTTCCTTGCATCTGCATCATCCATCATCATTCATCATGGTAGCAAGTTGTGTTGCCAGGATCCTTGACACGGATGTTGGTAAAACCTTGATGACTATGGAAATGCTCAAGTTCTTGAGGGCACGTATAAGCTCTAGGTGTTATCAGCGACACTAACTGGGATTGCCCCAGATTTCCTCGGTTATGCTATAACCATTCCAATAGTGGAATAACTCTCTATTGTTGAGCCTCTCCCCAATTACTAGAATCATTCCCATCATTTGCATTTTGTTCCCAGCTTGCACCGCCAATGTGCCATTCTACCATGGGTCTCTTCCATTTCCGGTGATAAGCAAATTCATCCATTACGTTGTCTTCAACAAGGTAATCCACATCATCCAAGTCTGAGTATGCCATTCTATCGAACCCCTCCAAACGATCGCTCGAGGATTGCCTTAGGCTGGTATAAAGAGTTTCAATGATCTTTGAATCAAAGGTAATTCTTTTTGCCACTTAAGGGGATATTTCTACGAGTCACCTTCCCTAAGGTGCATCGTTATGGTATCATGGCAACTCAACTCCTCGCTACGTTGGCAACCATTCACCACTCTTTTAAGCGCGGAATTGTTGTCTACCTAGTGAACCCTCATCAATTGTTCCACTCCATCCCTCTAGATGTGTGTCTTGTGCCTCAGCTCGAGTGATGTTGCTATGTCTCATCCCATGAGTTAATTCTGAGTTGTTCGACCTTCGAGAAGATTGATCCTTCTAGAGTTCCCTTCTCCTCTCGTTGTCATGTTGGTTGGAGTTCTCGGAACAAAACATCAAGATAATGATGGTGAACGAATCCATGTTCATTTGAAGTGTAACTGGATCGTGAAGATTGTGCTAGTTTGCGTTCCCCCTTCACCTTACCCTACGCTTGAATCTCGGGACGAGATTTTTGTTTAGTGGGGGTGAGTTGTCATATCCCTAGTTCTGGCCTGACCTATGCTTGCTTCCATCTGTGCATCATGTTTAAATTTTTGAAACTTGAACTGAGGAATTCAGAAGCCTCAAAACCCTAAATAAAAGAGGGGCAAAAACCCTAAAATCTCATTCATTGTTCCAAAATGCTCTTCTTAGATGTTTAATATTTTTGGCAAGGGTTTTGATCCAAACCAAAAATAATGAACATTTTAAAAGGATTTATTTTTGGGAATTTGAATTTAAATCTTTAGCTATTTGAATTTGAATTATATTCATATAACTAGAATATAATTTCAAATACCCCTGAAATATTTTATGAGCTTTTGGAAAAGTCCATCTAGGCAAATAAAAATATTCAGAGGAGTTTTTGGCATTGTTTGAATTATTTTAATTCAAAACAGTGGCAAAAGAATTAAATAAAAATAAAACAGAACATAAAATTTGAAAAAGAGCAGAAGACCTACCTGTTGCTCACCTGGCAGCCCAGCCGGCCCAGCTCCTCCAGCGGCCCAGCCCACCGCCGCTTTCCCCCCCCCTGTCGTCTTCCTCCCCTCGCACCGAAGCAGCTCGGTGGCAAGCGCCGACGCCGCCCCGGCCACCTCCTGCTTCCCCGGCCCTCCTAGCAACGCCATGAAGACGCCCCGTGTCCCCTCGCTCTTTTCCCTCACCCGCTGCATCCCCTCTCCCTCCTCTATCTCTCTCCCTCGCTCATCCCCGGACGCACCCGAGACCGCTGACGAGCACCACCGGAGCCACCAGCATCCCCACGCCCAGCCAGTTAGGCCACGAGCTCCGCCTTGGATCCGAGAATCTCTACCACGACGCACGCGACGCCGGGTGCCCTGAAGCCACGCCATCACCGCCATCTTCATCGCCACGGCCGGCGATCGCCGCCGTTCGATTCACAGCACCGAAGACGCCCCCGAGCCCGCTGACCTACCCTGCCGCATCCCTGTGAGCTCCTGCTCCTTTTCCCCCTTGCTCGCCCCTCCATTCCCGTCCCCTAGCCCCGTCCTCCGACCACGGCCGAGCTTGCCGCCGCCGTGCCATGTCGTTGTCGTGGCCACAGCCGCCCCCGCCCATTTTTGAGCGTGTCTCCGTGCTCACCGAGCTCCCAGGAGCCGAACGCGTCCAGCACCGGCCCCTGCCATGCACCATAGCTCCTTCTCCCCTCCCAGCCGAACTCCGGTCGCCGCCAAAGCTCGTCGCCGGCGAGATTCCGGCTGCCCCGTGACCACCCGTCTGGTCCATTAGATGCGCGAGTGCAAGAGCTCCTCCCCGGTGCGCTCAGCGCACCAAACCATCGCCCCTAGCTCAAATTCGAGCCGCGCCGCCGTGCGGAATGGTCGCCGCCGGCGATACTCCGGCGACTGCCGACGTGGCACGCTTAATTAGTGTTAATGATCCAACTAATTAACCCCTAGAGCCACTGACAGTGGGACCCACATAATTAGGTTACCGGCTAACCAAAATAGTTAGATTAATTAATAAAATGTGTGGACCCACACGTCAGCATTGACCCGCTGACGTGGCCGTTGACCTGGTCCCACCCGTCAGCCACACAAACCAACACTGTGTCACTGACCAGTGGACCCCACTGGTCAGGTTTGACCTAGGATGCCCAGTTGACTCTGCTGACGTCACAGTGACGTGGTGCTGACGCCATAAATCATTTCTGGAATTATTAATATTCTGAAATTCCAGAAAATTGTATAAACCTCAATAAATCATAGAAATTCAACCGTAACTCCAAATTAAATAATTTATATATGAAAAATTATCAGAAAAATTCAAGGAATCCATCTGTACCATTTTCATGCATGTTAGAACAACTTATAGCTGCTGTTTAGCACAAATCAATTAAATGGCATTTGAATAATCACATATGGAGTTTGAATTTGAATCATGTATTCAAACCAACTTCATTTAAATCATAGCTAAGTGCATTAGCCCAAAACACATTCATATTGCCATGTCAGAGCATGCATCATATTGTGCATTGCATTGATCGTGTTTCTTCCTTGTTTGCCGGTGTTTGTCCCCTCTCGCTAGACGTGGTTCCGGCGATGACTTCGATGACACCGATGAAGAACTATGTTATCTTCAGAAGTGCCAGGCAAGCAAAACCCCCCTTGTTCATTCCGATAAAATCCCACTCTCCCGCTCCTGCTCTCTTTTACTGCATTAGGACAACAACGACATATTTGCTACTTGCTGCGGTAGCTAAACCCCTTTATCCTTTGCATGACCTATCATTGCCACAGTAAATAGATGAAACCCACTAGCATGAGTAGGAGTTGTTTGAGCCCTGATGTGCCTACTCATTCATGTTTGTTTGTCATGCCTGCTACTGCTTAGAGTTGAGTCAGGTCTGATTCATCGGGGATGAATCAGAGGTGTGTGAACATGTCCTACTGTGTGTGAGCTAAGTGTGTGAACACGTTTTTGGTAAAGGTAGCGGTGAGAGGCCATGTAGGAGTACATGGTGGGTTGTCTCATTGCAGCCGTCCTCAGGAACTGAGTTCTGTGTTTGTGATCCATGAACAGCTACTACCACACATTGGGATCCTTAATTGACTCTCTCGAGTTATTAATCAACATGATCTCTGTCCAGGAGTTGCAACTAGTTTCTGGTGTTTGTAGGTAGTGTTAGTAGTCTACCAAGTGGCACCCGGTACAGGTGGGCTTGGGACAGACTAGGCACAGTGGCACGATGTACCAAGTGGCACCCGGATGGTGGGCTTGGGAACCCTGCTCACATCGTTTGGGGCCATGAGCGACACCCCGGCCGGATCTCCTTGCGGATGGAACCCGAATAGGCGATAAACCTGGACTAGAGACTTGTTCGGTTAGTCAGGTCGTGGCCGACTCCCTCGCCCGGCTTCCGCTTGAAGGTTGCCGAGGTACATGACGTGTACAGGGCGATAAGTGGCGGGAGCGTGTGTGAAGAAGTACACCCCTGCAGGGTTATCATTATCTATTCGAATAGCCGGATTCCTCGGATATGGAAACTTGGACCCCTTGCATAGTTCATAGACAAGTGAAAGTGGATACTCTAAAATACGCAAGATAAGAGTGAGTGATATGGATGGCGTTCTCGTAGGGAGACGGGAGCGGATCCATAGTGGTGTATTGATATGGTGAATATGTGGACTCGTGTGCGCCACCTCAAAAGAGCTACTTACAGTCATAGTTCAGGTTAGCCACCGAGTCAAAGCTGGCTTGCTGCAGTTAAACCCCACCATCCCCTTTGTTGATAATGATGCATATGTAGATAGATCTGATGTAAGTCTTGCTGGGTACATTTGTACTCACGTTTGCCTATTTTATGTTTTTGCAGAGAGACTTCAGTCTCACTAGTAGTTCCGCCTGGACTTTGACGTTTAGCTTGTTACCTCAGCTACGATATTGTGCCCTCGGCAGGATCTGGTAGATAGTCAGGCTTCTCAGCCCTTTTCATTTATAGTTGTCGGTACTCAGACATGTTAAGCTTCCGCATGTGCTTTGACTTGTATGCTCTGATTGTTGGGTCATGAGGCCCATGTTTGTAATATCTCGCTCCTCGGAGCCTATTGAATAAATACTTGAGTCGTAGAGTCATGTTGTGATGCCATGTTGTATTTGCACATATCGGGCATATTGTGTGTATGTTATTGAAATGCTTGGTATGTGTGGGATCTGACTATCTAGTTGTTTATCCTTAGTAGCCTCTCTTACCAGGAAATGTCTCCTAGTGTTTCCACTGAGCCATGGTAGCTTACTACTGCTCCGGAACACTTAGGCTGGCCGGCATGTGTCCTTCTTTGTTCCTGTGTCTGTCCCTTCGGGGAAATGTCACGCGATGAATACCGGAGTCCTGTTAGCCCGCTACAGCCCGGTTCACCGGAGTCCTGCTAGCCCAGTGCTACAGCCTGGATTCACTCGCTGATGACCGACACGTTCGTTGCTGGGTCATGGATGCCTGTCCCTGTAAGTTAGTGCCACTTTGGGTTCACGACTAGCCATGTCAGCCCGGGTTCTTTGTCATATGGATGCTAGCGACACTATCATATACGTGAGCCAAAAGGCGCAAACGGTCCCGGGCCAGGTAAGGTGGCACCCGTGGGAATACCGTGCGTGAGGCCGCAAAGTGATATGATGTGTTACATGCTAGATCGGTGTGACTTAGGATCGGGATCCTGATAAATCTGGTAAAGATCCTGTCCGGCTTGTACTAGGGGGAGGAGGAGGACTTCCTCTGCACGAGTCCATTTAATGGATTCTCCATGAATAACCCTCGAAGCTGGGTAAGCGGATGCTTAAATATCTGATCCGCGCTTTCAAAGATAAGTGTCTTACCTTATGGTTTCGATGCAGGAACTACGCCGGGACGTGGAGGGCATAAAAAGCCTGGCTCCACAACCCGAGGATCCGGGGAGATCCCTTGATCCGGCCTCCGAAGAGGATCCGGCCACTAAGGTCGATTTGATTGACAGGGTGTTCCACCAGCTCAGCATAGATAATGATTTAGTCGCCATTACGGCTGACTACCCCGGTTTGTGTCCGGCTTGCCAGGTGAGTACGACCGAAGTCCTGACACCATTAATTTTGTAGTGCTTATTTCTGACCACCGTGCACCAATGGTGTTTGGCTGGAGCTGCCTTCACGGCAGGAAGCCGAGCCCGCGGCGGCTGACCAACCGAGGTCAGTGCGGCCTAGCAGGCGGAAGAGGAGTGCGGCGCGAATCGAAACATCACCGCAAAGGTACGGGGCACCATTGTACTTTAAGGGAAAGACTCCTAGGAGGCATATTAATGCTCGTGATTCTTCCAGGAGAAAAAGCGCTCGCCGGACTGAGTCCGGAGAGGGTGCCCACCAAGCCTCTGCCAGCCAGGCTCCACCGCCTGGTCCGGAAGTGGAAGCGAGCGCAAGGCGTCAGCCGGATGCTCCTCCAACAGAGGACGCCGATAGATTGTTCGCCACCAGATCTGAGGTGGAGAGCGCCATGAATCATAGGCGCCGTCGAACAGTTCTTCATGACGCGTGTTTCTCCCCTGAGGCGTTAAATGCCTTTAATGCGGGAGACGCGCACCTCCGTGCTGCTCAAGATGGTTTAGCCAAAGCCACGGAGCAGTATGTAAAGGACATACGGGTAAGGAATTTTAATGGCTATACATGCCAGTAGCCCCCGAGACTTAAAATAGTTAAACTAACTGATTTAAGGATCATTTGTTATGCAGGATCTTACTGAGAAGAATACCCACCTATCTCAGGAGCTTCAAGAGTGCAAGGCCCAACTTGAGGCCGCACTAGCCGTGCCGGGGTAGCCACGAAGACCCCCTCTGGTAATTCATATTTTGTAAAGAGAAGTAGTTTATGAAGTGTGGCGTGTGTGTATAGTCTGACAATAGTATTGCAGATGGTGCCGGACTAGATCCGGACAAGCAACAGCTGTTGTGCTAGGTGAAGGCCGACGAGAGGGCGCTTATGAGGGTGCAGCAGGAGAGGAACAAACTCCAAGATGCCAACACCCAGCTGGTCGAAGAACTAAAAGATGTTCGGGTCCAGCTGTCGAACTCCGTAAAGGAGAATCGGCGGCTTCGTCGCGGCATTTATAGTAAGTGCTTAAGCAAATTCTTTTGAAAAGAAGAGTTCGGCGAGGAAGTCGATTGACAGAAATATGTCTGTAGGTGTGCTCACGGGTCGTCCTGTGGAGGAGATGCCTGGTTCCGCGGGAGACCCTCTTTCCGAGCTGCTGCAACTGCACGAACGTGTTCGGCAGGCGATGAGCGGCGTCGTTCAGGCCTTATCGCGGTCCGTCTCCCTACCCGAGGGTCTTGGAGGGCTTGCTGAGAAGCTTCAGGGAGTACAGCAGCGGCTCCGTTTGTGGAAGATATCAGCCTGCCGTCAAGGCGCCAGGGAAGCCTGGGCCATGGTGAAGACGCGGTACCCGAAGGCTGACCCAAACCACATGGCCGAGGTTGGACCTGCAGGGCCCGATGGGAAGGAGATCCCTGTGAGCCTAGTGTACGGCCAAGTAGAGTTGGCCGCAAAATATTCCCAACAGGACTGTAAATTAGACAGCCTGTTAGATGGGATTGAGGAGGAGTACAATCAGTCAGTTTGACGATGTAATTTAAAAATGACATGTAAAATGCCTTCTAGCCGGATTGTAGATCGTTTGCCTTTGCGGACCGTTTCGCTTCAACCTCGGGACCCAACAGTCCGAAGTGTGTCCGAATACCTTGACGGTTATAAAAGAACCGGGGCATGCATGGAGACAAGGCGTAGGGGTCATAATTGCTTTATCAGACAAGTGCCCAACTAGCTATGTTATATTACATGGTTAGTAAGAAACATCTTCCAGGGTGAATAGTTCCGTTAAGGGTTCCTTTCCCTGGGAGGCATGCCCTAAAGTGCATGTCCGGACTGCGAAAAAAGCAAAGAAAGCATCTGGGGGCAGATAAATAGGTAAGTAATAAATCATCTTTCAGGTCACCGACCGAATATTCCCTTAAGAACGCTAGCCTTCGGCTTCACCCAGTCTGAGGTACACACCCGGCTGACCCGGCAGTAACAATCGCAGAGGTGCTCCCTTTACCTCCTAGCCAAACAATCGGGAACGTAGGGGTAAGCACATGAGCCAGGCAACCCGGCTTGGCCAAAACTTAAGTCATATCGATGCATATAATGGTGATCAAAAGGTACATGCGGAAGTGTGACACATGTGGTGGGCATGAAGCCCATATAAATAAGCTTCTGTTAAAGAAGCCCCCAGGTATAACGAGTGCGAGTAGCACATCGAGTAAATGCGAACAAAGCACAGATCAGCCCTCAAGAGGTTTGTGCTGAAGAAAGGGGAGGAGAAAGGAGGGAAAACAAGGTCAGCGAAAAAATATGAAAGGTGGATGGAGGAAGGAGACGAACCCTGAGTCTGGCGCTAGGCGTAAAATCTTTGGAGACGGGCTGCGTTCCATGGGTTTGGCTCGAGTCGGTTGTCAGATGCGTTGCGTTGACGGTATGCACCGCCGATAAGGACTTGGTCGATGATGAAGGGACCTTCCCATTTGGGCTTAAGTTTGTCCTTTTTCTTGTCCGGCAGGCGTAGAACTAGCTCGCCAACATTGTAAGTTTTGGCCCGTACTTCTCTGCTTTGATATCTTCGAGCCTGCTGTTGATAGAATGCGGAACGGGATTTTGCCATGTCGCGCTCCTCCTCTAAAGCATCCAGACTGTCCTGCCGATCTAACTTGGCTTCTCTTTCCTTGTACATGCGCATGCGAGGTGAGTCATGAATTATGTCGCAGGGCAAAACTGCCTCAGCGCCGTATACCATGAAAAATTGTGTGAATCCAGTTGTGCGGTTTGGCATGGTCCGCAGCCCCCAGAGTACGGAGTCTAGCTCCTCTACCCAGTGTGTGTTAGATTCCGTGAGGTACCGCACTAATCTGGGTTTGATGCCGCTCATGATTAGACCGTTTGCTCGTTCCACTTGACCGTTAGTTTGAGGGTGATAGACCGAAGCGTAGTCGAGCTTGATGCCCATGTTTTTGCACCAGAGTTTAACCTCGTCAGCCGTGAAATTCGTGCCGTTATCAGTGATGATTCTGTGGGGGACACCAAAATGGTGTACTACCCCGGATATGAAGTCTATCACAGGTCCGGATTCTGCCGTTTTAACCGGCTTGGCCTCTATCCATTTGGTGAATTTGTCCACCATGACCAATAAGTATTTGTGCTTGTGGGTTCCCCCTTTAAGGGGTCCAACCATGTCAAGCCCCCAGACCGCGAACGGCCAGGTGATGGGTATGGTTTTGAGGGCGGTGGGTGGCATATGGCTCTGATTAGCAAAGAGCTGGCAGCCAACGCATCGCTGGACTAAGTCCTGAGCGTCTGCCCGGGCTGTCGGCCAATAAAATCCTGTACGGAAGGCCTTGCCTACAAGGGCCCGGGCTGCAGCGTGGTGCCCGCCGAGTCCGGTGTGAATTTCAGCCAGGAGATTTCGCCCTTCCTCTTCGGAGATACACCTTTGAAGGACTCCGGTTGTGCTTTTCTTATAAAGTTCTCCCTCGTGGACCTTGTAGGCTTTAGATCGCCGGACTATGTAGCGAGCCTCATTTTGGTCTTCGGGGAGTTCCTGCCTAATTAGGTAGGCCGGGAATGGTTCCGTCCATGGGGCAATTACTGCCATTATTTCGTGGGCTGAAGGTGTTATATCATTGGCTGAGCCACCGATTGTGTCAGAATGTTATGTGTCGGGTGGTGCGATTGGTTCCGGGTTGTTATTTCCGGACTCCCCTTCCCATAATACGGATGGCTTAAAGAGCCGTTCTAGGAAGATGTTTGGAGGGACGGCGTCGCGTTTTGTGCCAATACGTGTCAGCACGTCTGCTGCCTAGTTATTATCCTGGGCTACGTGGTGGAATTCGAGTCCCTCAAACCGGGCTGACATTTTTAGCACAGCGCTACGGTAGGCTGCCATTTTTGGATCTTTGGCGTCAAAGTCTCCATTTATTTGGGATATTGCGAGGTTTGAATCCCCGCGCACCTCTAGGCGTTGAATACCCATGGAGATTGCCATCCGGAGGCCATGTAGAAGGGCCTCGTATTCGGCTGCATTGTTGGAGTCCATGTACATTATTTGAAGTACATATTGGACTGTGTCTCCGGTTGGGGACATCAAAACGACGCCAGCCCCCAAGCCCGCCAACATTTTGGAGCCGTCTAAAGGCATGATCCGATTGGAGTATGCGCCGTACTCTTTAGGGAGTTCGGCTTCGGTCCATTCGGCGATGAAGTCAGCCAGGACTTGCGACTTTATAGCTCGCCGTGGTTTATAGGTTATGTCAAATGGTAAGAGCTCAACGGCCCATTTTGCAATCCTGCCCGTTGCGTCGCGATTGTTTATAATATCATTGAGAGGTACTTCGGAGGCCACTGTTATGGAACACTCTTGAAAGTAGTGTCGCAGCTTCCGGGATGCCATGAACACCGCATACGCTATCTTTTGATAATGTGGGTACCGGGATTTGCATGGAGTCAAGACAGTGGATACGTAGTACACTAGTTTTTGAAGAGGGAATTTGTGCCCTTCTGTTTCTCGTTCGATGACGAGTACCGTGCTGACAACTTGATGTGTTGCTGCGATATATAATAGCATTGGTTCGCCCAGGTTGGGCGCGGCCAGGACCGGATTTTTTGCCAATACGGCTTTAATTTCTTCAAGTCCGGCCGTGGCAGCATCCGTCCATTCGAAATGTTCGGTGCGCCGGAGGAGGCGATAAAGGGGCAGTGCCTTTTCGCCCAGACGTGAGATGAAGCGGCTTAGAGCCGCCACGCATCCGGTTAGCTTTTGTATTTGCCGGAGGTCTTTTGGGATATCCAATTGTGACAGAGCTCGGATCTTGGCTGGGTTTGCTTCAATTCCTCTACCGGATACAATGAAGCCCAAGAGCTTTCCGGCTGGTACGCCGAAAACACATTTTTCCGGGTTTAGCTTAATGTCATATGCTCGGAGGTTGTCGAATGTCACCCTCAAGTCGTCTACTAGATTTTCGACGTGTTTGGTCTTGACGACCACATCGTCTACGTATGCCTCGACTGTTCTGCCTATTTGGGTGGCCAGACATGTCTGAATCATGCGCTGATATGTTGCGCTGGCGTTTTTGAGTCCGAAGGGCATTGTGTTGAAGCAGAATGGTCCATATGGAGTAATGAATGCTGTTGCGGCCTGGTCTTTTTCCGCCATCTTGATTTTATGGTATCCGGAGTATGCGTCGAGGAAGCACAATGAATCGTGCCCTGCGGTAGCATCGATGATTTGGTCGATGTGAGGGAGAGGGAAAGGGTCCTTTGGGTAGGCCTTGTTAAGGTCTTTGAAATCGACACAAAGGCGCCAGGATTTGTCCTTTTTGGGTACCATTACCAGGTTGGCTAGCCAGTCCGGATGTTTGATATCTCTGATGAATCCGGCTTCTAGGAGTTTGGCTAGCTCCTCTCCCATTGCCTGTCTTTTGGGTTCAGAAAATTGCCGAAGAGCCTGTTTGACTGGCTTGAATCCTTTTAGGATATTTAGGCCGTGCTCTGCCAGCCTGCATGGGATTCCTGGCATGTCCGAAGGGTGCCAGGCGAAAATGTCCCAATTTTCCCGAAGGAATTCTCGTAGTGCGGCTTCTACATCAGGATTTAATTGTGCCCCAATGGAGGCCGTTCTTGTGGGGTCCGTTGGATGGACCTGGAATTTGACTATTTCGTCTGCTGGTTTAAAAGAGGTGGACTTGGACCTCTTATCGAGTATCACATCGTCCCTATCCACCATGGAGCGCAGCGCAGTTAGTTCCTCTGCCGCTAAGGCTTCGGATAATGCCTCTAGGGCTAGTGCGGCTGCCTTATTTTCAGCGCGGAGTGCTGTATCTGGATCACTGGCAAGAGTGATTATTCCATTGGGTCCAGGCATTTTGAGCTTCATGTACCCGTAATGGGGTATAGCTTGGAAGATTGTGAATGCCTCTCGTCCTAACAAGGCATGATATCCGCTGCCGAATGGGGCCACTTGGAATGTGACCTCTTCGGACCTGTAGTTGTCCGGCGAGCCGAACACTACATCTAGCGTGATTTTTCCTGTGCAGCGTACTTCTCGACTGGGGATTATTCCCCTGAAGGTTGTGCTGCTTCGCTCAATGCGACTCAGTCAATTTCCATTTTTTGAAGGGTTTCTTCGTAGATGAGGTTTAATCCGCTACCGCCATCCATGAGTACCTTGGTAAGACGAAAGCCATCCACTATTGGACTGAGGACCAATGCGGCTGGTGCTCTGGCTGTTTGGAATTTAGGTTCGTCGCTGGCATTGAAGGTGATAGCCGTGTCGCTCCATGGATTTGCTGTTGCTACTTGGTAGACTTCGGCGAGGCTGCGGATTGTTTGTTTTCGCATGTTATTTGATGCGAAAGTCTCAAAGACTGTTAATACCGTACTGGTACTGCTGGGCTGGTTGTCCGGGGCTAAAAAGCCTTCGCCACTTTTGGCCACCTGCCGTAGTATCCAACATGCTCGAAGGCTATGTGTTGGAGTGGCGCCCTCTGTATTGTGGATTTTGCAGGGTCCGTGGAGCCATCCCTTCAGTACGGTTCCGTACCCTTTAGGGGGTTTTTACTTTTTGGTTTTTAACCCAGGTGCTTGAGTATGACGCACTCTTTTATTTCGGACTGGGGTTGTATTCAGGGCCGGATTGTCCCAAAACCTAGTTTCGGTTTTCCAGGCACTCTCCATCGCACAGTATTTTTGTACAATGGTCGCAAGATCGACGAAGCGTGTAATTTCGCGACGACTGATGGCGTTTATGATTCCCTTGTCCGTGCAATTGTTGCAGAAAATTGAAATCACGCTTTCTTCACGGCAGTCCTTTATCCTATTCATAACCAGGAGGAATCTGGCCCAGTAACGATGTACTGTTTCATCGGGCTCTTGCCGTACTTGAGATAGATCGCTTATGTTTGGGTGGGCGGGTGGAATTAAGTTTGGAACCCCGCCCGATCTGAGGCTCGAAGGCCAAGAGGTTTCCGAATTTGGAAGCTTGGTTTGTTGGATACTTTCCAACGAACCTAGTCCGATGCCTGACTCTAGGTTCAGTATTTGATTGGCGTCCGTCCCTCCGCGGGAATCTGGCATGGAGGGATCGGGAATCCGGACATAGTTGGTTTTCAACATAGAAGAAGAGTTGCCGCATTGTTCCTCTACCACAACAATGTGGTGGGTAGCCTGGGGAGAGTTAATTTCTCTCAGATCGGTTTTAAGCCCAATCTGATCGTAGTCTGTAGCGACTCCCAGGGCAGCAATGCAATCCAAGAGCTCTTTTACAGAGGAGAGCTCAATCGGATCTAACTGCTCGGCGAATTCCGAGCTGACGTGAAGATCGCTTTTGATGACCTGAGAGGTCATCGTTGGAGCGGTGGCCGAACAGGCGGTCATAAGGAAACCACCTAGCCGGATAGTTTGGCCTGCGGCCAAAGCTCCCTGGACGACGGTGCCGTCTTTAAAGACGGGAAAAAGGCATCCTTCCTGATCGCAACGGCACAAAGGAACTCTCAATGAAAGCACCAATGTCGGTGTCAAAACCGGCGGATCTCGGGTAGGGGGTCCCGAACTATGCGTCTAGGCGGATGGTAACAGGAGACAAGGGACACGATGTTTTACCCAGGTTCGGGCCCTCTTGATGGAGGTAAAACCCTACGTCCTGCTTGATTAATATTGATGATGTGTGTTACAAGAGTAGATCTACCACGAGATCAAGGAGGCTAAACCCTAGAAGCTAGCCTATGGTATGATTGTTGTTTGTCCTAAGGACTAAAGCCATCCGGTTTATATAGACACCGGAGAGGGCTAGGGTTACACAGAGTCGGTTACAATGGTAGGAGATCTACATATCCTTATCGCCAAGCCTGCCTTCCACGCCAAGGAAAGTCCCATCCGGACACGGGACGAAGTCTTCAATCTTGTATCTTCATAGTCTTGGAGTCCGGCCGATGTGATAGTTCGGCTATCCGGACACCCCCTCATCCAGGACTCCCTCACCCGTCGTTGACACGGGAGAATCCGGCGAAAGAGCATGACCTGGACCACGGTGACAAGTTTAACCTTCCTGCCGATCAGGTCCTTGATGCAGGTTTGAAGTCCGGTCACTTCTGCCGAATTACCCCACAACAGGCCAGTCTATTTCCAAGATGTGAGCCGTGTGGGGATTCCGGATCAGAATTCGGGGGCCGCTGCCCACTCAGGGTCACGCGGCTCGGTGATGTAGAACCACCCCGATTGCCATCCTTTGATGGTCTCTACGAAGGCGCCCTTGAGCCATGTAACATTGGCTATCTTTCCCACCATGGCGCCTCCGCACTCCGCTTGGCGGACGCCCACGACCTTCGGCTTGATGCTGAAGATCTTCAGCCATAGGCCAAAATGAGGCTGGATACGGAGGAAGGCCTCGCACACGACAATGAATGTCGAGATGTTGAGTATGAAGTTCGGGGCCAGATCGTGGAAGTCCAGGCCGTAGTAGAACATGAGCCCCCGGACGAACGGGTGAAGAGGAAAACCCAGTCCGCGGAGGAAATGGGGAAGAAAAACAACCCTCTCATGGGGCCTGGAGGTGGGGATGAGCTGCCCCACATCTGGAAGCCGGTGCGCGATGTCGTCAGACAAGTATCCGGCCTTCCTCAACTTTTTGATTTGCCCCTCCATGATGGAGGAGGCCATCCATCTACCTCCCGCTCCGGACATGATTGGAGAAGGTTGAGGTGGGAAGTGCGGGCTTGGGCGTTGGAGCTCGAGTGCGCAAGGAAGGATAGGCAAAGGAGGAAGAAGGCGTAAATGGAAAGGGTAGAATCTTATCCCCTTATATGGGCGGCCGAAACTACGAGCCCCCACCGGCCTAATAAAACTCGCTTATTCCCCAAGCACCGCGGTTAATGGCGCGGTTGGGTTACCCATGCCCGTATTGATGAGAATCCCGGAATAAGGGGAGACGATCTCTGCTTTGACAAGACGTGCCAAGGAAACCGCCTCGCTAAACAGCTGAGGTGGAACAGTAAAACGATTCAAATAAAGGCTTGACCATGGCCTGATGTCACGCTGCGGGATACGTCGGCAGATTAGATTTGTGTGGAAGTTATTCTCTCTGCGGTGGTATGTGGAACTTATTTTTTGCAGAGCCGGACACTATCCTTGTGTTCAACATCTTCTATGAAGTATTCGGAGGAGGAACCCGCCTTGCAATGCCGAAGACAATTTGCGCGCCGGACTCGTCGTTATTGAAGCCAGGGTCAGGGGCTACTGAGGGAGTCCTGGATTAGGGGGTGTCCGGATGGCCGGACTATGACCTTTGGCCGGACGCCCGGACTATGAAGATACAAGATTGAAGACCTCATCCCGTGTCCGGATGTGACTTTCCTTGGCGTGGAAGACAAGCTTGGCGATACGATATGAAGATCTCCTCCCATTGTAACCGACTCTGTGTAACCCTAGCCCTCTCCGGTGTCTATATAAACCGGAGAGTTTTAGTCCGTAGGACGAAGAACAATCATACCATAGGCTAGATTCTAGGGTTTAACCTCTCTGATCTCGTGGTAGATCAACTCTTGTACTACCCATATCATCAATATTAATCAAGCAGGAGTAGGGTTTTACCTCCATCGAGAGGGCCCGAACTTGGGAAAAAACATCGTGTCCCTTGTCTCCTGTTACCATCCGCCTAGACGCATAGTTCGGGACCCCCTACCCGAGATCCGCCGGTTTTGACACCGGCACATAGTGATAAAGTAAAGCAATTACATGGCATTTGCATTTTATAGAATAAAGCGACAACCATAAGGCTCCTGCCAGTTGCCGATAACTTTTACAAAACATGATCATCTCATGCAATAACGTATATAGCATCATGTCTTGACCATATCACATCACAACATGCCCTGCAAAAACAAGTTAGACGTCCTCTACTTTGTTGTTGCAAGTTTTACATGGCTGCTACGGGCTTCTAGTAAGAACCGTTCTTACCTACGCATCAAAACCACAATGGTGTTTCGTCAAATTTGTTGTATTAATCTTCAACAAGGACCGACCGTAGTCAAATTAGATTCAACTAAAGTTGGAGAAATAGACACCCGCCAGCCACCTTTATGCAAAACTAGTTGCATGTCTGTCGGTGGAACTAGTCTCATGAACGAGGTCATGTAAGGTTGGTCCGGGCCGCTTCATCCAACAATACAACCGAATCAAAATAATACGTTGGTGGTAAGTAGTATGACTATCGCCGCCCACAACTCTTTGTGTTCTACTCGTGCATATCATCTACGCATATACCTAGCTCTGATGCCACTGTAGGTAAACATAGCATGCAATTTCAAACAAAAAAATTCCTACTCTCACGCAAGATCTATCTAGGAGATGCATAGCAACTAGAGGGGGAGAGTGTGTCCACGTACCCTCCTAGACTGAAGGCGGAAGTGTTTCTTAATGCGGTTGATGTAATCGAACATCTTCTCATTCCGACCGATCAAGCACCGAACGTACGACACCTCCTAGTTCTGCACATGTTCAGCTCGATGACATCCCTCGAACTCTTGATCCAGAAAAGTGTCAAGGGAGAGTTCCGTCAGCACAATGGCGTGGTGACAGTGATGGTGAAGTGATCTGCGCACGGCTTCGCGTAAGAAATACAAAGATATGACCGGAGGCGTAAACTATGGAGGGGGCCGTGATGACCAACAAGTATAGGGGATCTATCGTAGTCCTTTTGATAAGTAAGAGTGTCGAACCCAATGAGGGGCAGAAGGAAATGACAAGCGGTTTTCAGTAAGGTATTCTCTGCAAGCACGGAAATTGTAGGTAACAAATAGTTTTGTGATATGATAATTTGTAATGGGTAACAAGCAATGAAAGTAAATAAGGTGCAGCAAGGTGGCCCAATCCTTTTTGTAGCAAAGGACAAGCCTGGACGAATTCTTATAATGAGAAAAATGCTCCCGAGGACACATGTGAATTATCGTCAAGCTAGTTTTCATCACGCTCATATGATTCGTGTTCATTACTTTGATAATTTGATATGTGGGTGGACCGGTACTTGGGTGCTTCCCTTTCTTGGACAAGCATCCCACCTATTATTAACCCCCATTGCAAGAATCCGCAACTACAAAAGAAGTATTAAGGTAAACCTAACCACAGCATGAAACAAGTGGATCCAAATCAGCCCCTTACGAAGCAACACATAAACTAGGGTTTAAGCTTATGTCACTCTAGCAACCCATCATCTACTTATTACCTCCCAATGCCTTCCTCTAGGCCCAAATAATGGTGAAGTGTCATGTATTCGACGTTCACATAACACCACTAGAGGAGAGACAACATACATCTCATCAAATGATTGATGAATACCAAATTCACATGACTACTAATAGCAAGACTTCACCCATGTCCTCAGGAACAAACGTAACTACTCACAAAGCATGTTCATGTTCATAATCATAGGGGTATTAATATGCATTAAGGGTCCGAACAAATAATCTTCCACCGGATAAACCAACTAGCATCAACTACAAGGAGTACTCAACACTACTAGCAACCCACAGGTACCAATTTGAGGTTTGGGTACAAAGATTGGATACAAGAGATGAACTAGGGTTTTGAGAGGAGATGGTGCCGGTGAAGATGTTGATGGAGATTGACCCCCTCCTGATGAGAGGATTGTTGGTGATAACGATGGTGATGATTTCCCCCTCCCGGAGGGAAGTTTCCTCGGCAGAACAGCTCCGCCGGAGCCCTAGATTGGTTCCGCCAAGGTTCCACCTCGTGGCGGTGGAGTTTCGTCCCGTCAGCTTGCTTCTGATTTTTTCCAGGGTAAAATACTTCATATAGCAGAAGATGGGCACCGTAGGGCCTCCAGGGGGCCCACGAGGCAGGGGGGCGCGCCCTATAAGGGTGGGCGTGCCCCCCACCCTCGTGGCCAGGGTGTGGGCCCCCTCTGGTACTTCTTTCGCTCAATAATTCTTATTAATTCCAAAAATGACTTTCATGGAGTTTCAGGACTTTTGGAGCTATGCAGAATAGGTTTCAAATATTTGTTCCTTTTCTAGCCCACAATCCCAGCTGCCGGCATTCTCCCTCTTCATGATAAACCTTGTAAAATAAGAGAAAATAGCCATAAGTATCGTGACATAACGTGTAATAACAGCCCATAATGCAATAAATATAGATATAAAAGCATGATGCAAAATGGACGTATCAACTCCCCCAAGCTTAGACCTCGCTTGTCCTCAAGCGGAAGCCGAATCGGAAAATATGTCCACGTGTTTAGAGATAGGGGTGTCAATAAAAATAAAATACAGACAAGAGGGCATCATGATCATTCTTATAACAGCAACATATATATATATATATATATATTGTCATATGATTTCTTATGCTCAAGTAACAATCTATTCACAATATCAAGTATGAATCAGAAACTTCATTGAGAACTAACAAACTATAATCTTAGTCATACAAGCAATTGCAATCTATCATAACATCGAAAAGAGTCAAGAATAGAGATTTTCAGCAAGTCCACATACTCAACTATCATTTAGTCTTCAACAATTTCTAACACTCACGCAATACTTATGGTTATGGAGTTTTAATCGGACACAGAGAAAGATAGGGGCTTATTGTGTTGCCTCCCAACCTTTTACCTCAAGGGTAATGTCAACAATAATAGTTCATGCTAACTTACATCCAATTGGATATATGTATCAGGATCTTTCCAACACGAGGTGCTTGCCAAAGGATAAAATAAAAAGGAAAAGGTGAAGATCACCTTGACTCTTACATAATGTAAAAGATAGGCCCTTCGCAGAGGGAAGCAGAGGTTGTCATGTGCTTTTTGGTTGGATGCACGAAATCTTAATGCAAAAGAACGTCACTTTATATTGCCACTTGTGATATGAACCTTTATTATGCAGTCCGTCGCTTTTATTACTTCCATATCACACAATCGTATAAAGCTTATTTTCTCCACATTAATAAGTCATAGATATTTAGTGAGCAATTTTTATTGCATGCAACATGACAACTTACTTGAAGGATCTTACTCAATCCATAGGTAGGCATGGTGGACTCTCATGGCAAAACTGGGTTTAAGGATATTTGGAAGCAGAAGTAGTATTCCTGCTTGGTGCAAGGAATTTGGCTAGCATGAGGGGGAAAGGCAAGCTCAACATGTTTGAATGATCCGTGACAATATACTTTAACTGAGATGTGAGAAAACATAACCCATTACGTTGTCTTCCTTGTCCAACATCAACTCTTTAGTATGTCATACTTTAATGAGTGCTCACAATCATAAAAGATGTCCAAGATAGTATATTTATATGTGAAAACCTCTCTTTCTTTATTACTTCCTATTAATTGCAACGATGACCAAAACTATGTTTGCCAACTCTCAACAACTTTTAAGCCTCATACTCTTTATGTGTGAAGTCATTACTATCCGTAAGATCAATATGAAATCTTTTATTTCTTTTTATTCTTTCTATTTTCTCAAGATCATAGCAAGATAGCAAAGCCCTTGACTCAACACTAATCTTTATTATATAAAGCTCACGGACTCGATTACATAGAGGGATCACAAAGCAAAACTCAAAACTAATTCATACCAAAGCTTTGTTCTACTAGATCAAGATATTACCAAAAGGATCGAACTAAGTAAAACGGTAAAGATAGGAGTGTGATGGTCATACGATACCGGGGCACCTGCCCCAAGCTTGGAAGTTGCCAAGGGGAGTGCCCATACCCAAGTGATTATGTCCTCGTAGGTGATGAAGGTGGTGATGATGATGGATAATCGCACATTAAGCGTAAAAGCTCCTCCAACTTGCGGATAATGCCCTTGAGTGCGACGATATGATCCTTCAACAAAATATTTTCATATGTGAGATACTTGTTTTGTATGTGAGCCAACTTAATCATCTTGAAAGCTTCAATCTCAGCTGGGGTAAATAGGTTAGGTAGAGGTTGAGGGATGTTTTCTTCTCCCGCCGCCGGAGCTTGATCCTCCGTGGCCTTCTTGATCCCTTCATCCTTGTTGATCTCCTCTGGTTCTTCTCTTTTCAGCTCTATCTTCAATAGCCAATCATCCTTGTCTTCATTGTTGGAGGAGGGTGATGTCATGATGCTCCAGATCTGTCAGAAAAACAACTCGAAATGACAATAGAAGATTTTTGCATGATACGGTGGTCAAAACCTCCGGGAGATTATATAATGAATTTTTATCGACCAAAAGAAGTATCGTGCAAGAAAACGGAGTCCGGAGAGCACACGAGGTGCCCACGAGGCAGGGGAGCGCGCCTAGTAGGGTAGGGCACACCCTCCACCCTCATGGAGGCATCATGTCCTTCTCGGACTACTTCTTATTTTCCTATTTTCTTAAATATTCCAAAACGGAGAAAAAATGCTATTAGAATTGTTTTGGAGTCGGTTTACTTACCGTACCACATACCTATTCCTTTTCGGAGTCTGAAACATTCTGGAGAGCGTCTCTTATGTATTCCTTCGGGGTTACGGTTTTAATAATATTAGTTTCAACATTTATGGGATTACCTGAGATATAATGTTTGATTCTTTGACCGTTCACCACCTTCGGATTTGTGCCTTCGAAGTTGTTAATTTTTATGGCACCGGAACGATAGACCTCCTCGATAACGTAAGGGCCTTCCCATTTATAGAGAAGTTTTCCTGCAAAAAAATCTTAAACGAGAGTTGAAAAGCAAAACATAATCACCTACGTTAAACTCACGCTTTTATATCCTTTTGTCATGCCATCTTTTAACTTTTTCTTTAAACAGTTTGGCATTCTCGTAGGCTTGGGTTCTCCATTCATCAAGAGACTAATATCAAATAACCTCTTCTCACCGGCAAGTCTGAAATCATAATTGAGCTCTTTAATGGCGCAATATGCCTTATGTTCAAGTTCGAGAGGTAAGTGACATGCTTTTCCATAAACCATTTTATATGGAGACATACCCATAGGATTTTTATACGCAGTTCTATATGCCCATAATGCGTCATCAAGTTTCTTAGACCAATTCTTTCTAGATCTATTAACAGTCTTTTGCAAAAATAATTTGAGCTCTCTATTACTCAACTCTACTTGGCCGCTAGACTGCGGGTGATATGGAGATGCAATTCTATGATTAACATCATACTTAGCAAGCATTTTACGAAAAGCACCATGAATAAAATGTGAACCACCATCAGTCATTAAATATCTAGGGACTCCAAACCTCGGAAAAATAACTTCTTTAAGCATCTTAATAGAGGTGTTATGGTCAGCACTACTAGTTGTAATAGCTTCTACCCACTTAGTAATGTAATCAACATCAACTAAAATATGTGTATATCCATTTGAGGCAGGAAAAGTTCCCATATAATTGTAGCCCCAAACATCAGACGGTTCAATAACAAGATAATAATCCATAGGCATTTCTTGACGTCTACTAATATTACCAATTCTTTGACATTCATCACAAGACAAGACAATCTTACGTGCATCTTTGAAGAGAGTAGGCCGATAAAAACCGGATTGCAATACCTTATGTGCAGTTCTATCTCCAGCGTGGTGTCCTCCATATGCTTTGGAGTGACACTTGCATAGGATCTGTTCCTGTTCATGCTTAGGTACACAACATCTAATAACATCATCTACTCCTTCTTTATAAAGATGTGGGTCATTCTAGAAATAATGTCTTAAATCATAAAAGAACTTTTTCTTTTGCTGGTATGTGAAACTAGGTGGTATAAATTTAGCAACAATGTAATTAGCATAATCAGCATACCATGGAGCAGTACAAGACGCATTTATGACCACTAATTATTCATCAGGAAAGCTATCATCAATAGGTAGTGGGTCATCAAGAACATTCTCTAACCTAAACAAGTTGTCTGCAACGGGGTTCTCAGCTCCCTTTCTATCAATAATATGCAAATCAAATTCTTGTAGCAAGAGAACCCATCTAATAAGTCTAGGTTTAGCATCTTTCTTTTCGATAAGCTATTTAATAGCAGCATGATCAGTGTGAATAGTTACTTTAGAATCAACAATATAAGGTCTGAACTTATCACAAGCAAATACAAATGCTAAGAATTCTTTTTCAGTAGTAGCATAATTTCTCTGGGAAGTGTCTAGAGTTTTACTGGCATATTGGATAACATTTAGTTTCTTATCAACTCTTTGCCCTAGAATAGCACCTACAACATAATCGCTAGCATCACACATAATTTCAAAGGGTAAATCCCAATCAGGTGGCTGAACAATAGGTGCAGAAATCAAAGCTTTCTTAAGTATTTCAAATGCTTCTACACAATCATCATCAAAGACAAAAGGAATATCTTTTTGCAATAAATTAGTCAGAGACCTAGAGATTTTAGAAAAGTCCTTAATGAACCTCCTGTAAAAATCGGCATGACCAAGGAAACTTCTTATACCTTTAATGTCCTTGGGACATGGCATTTTTTCAATAGCATCAACTTTAGCTTTATCAACTTCAATACCTCTTTCAGAAATTTTATGCCCTAAGACAATGCCTTCATTAACCATAAAGTGGCACTTCTCCCAATTCAAGACGAGACTAGTGCCTTCGCATCTCTGCAAAACTCGATCAATGTTGCTCAAGCAATCATCAAAGGAGGATCCATGAACGGAGAAATCATCCATGAATACCTCACAAATCTTTTCACAAAAGTCAGAGAATATAGCCATCATGCATCTTTGAAAGGTAGCAGGTGCATTACATAAACCAAAAGGCATACGTCTATAAGCAAAAGTACCAAAAGGGCAAGTAAAAGTAGTATTTGCTTGATCGTTCGCCGACACACGTATTTGAGAGAAACTAGAATAACCATCTAGAAAGCAAAAATGTGTATGTTTGGATAGTCTTTCTAGCATTTGATCAATAAAAGGTAAAGGGTAATGATCTTTCTTAGTAGCTTTATTTAATTTGCGGAAATCAATTACCATCCTATAACCTGTAATAATTCTTTGCGGGATCAATTCATTTTTATCATTAGGAACGACAGTAACACCTCCCTTCTTAGGGACACAATGGACAGGACTTACTCACTCACTATCAGCAATGGGATAAATTATACCTGCCTCAAGGAGCTTTAGTATTTCCTTTCTTACCACTTCTTTCATCTTAGGATTTAGACATCGTTGATGATCTCTAACTGTTTTGGCGTCTTCGTCCAATTTTATTTTGTGTTGGCATAAAGTGGAACTAATGCCCTTAAGATCATCAAGAGTATATCCAATAGCAGCACGGTGCTTCTTCAGAGTTTTCAATAATCTTTCCTCTTCCTGCTCTGAAAGGTTAGCACTAATAATAACATGATATATCTTCTTTTCATCAATATAAGCATATTTAAGAGTATCAGGTAATGGTTTAAGCTCAAACATGGGATCACCCTTGGGTGGAGGGGGATCCCCTAGGATTTCAATAGGCAAGTTGTGTTTCAGAATAGGACCCTGTTTAAATAATACTTCATCTATCTCCCTTCTTTCAGAAATGAACATATCATTTTCATGGTCTAGCAAGTATTGTTCTAATGGATCAGTAGGAGGCACGACAATAGAAGCAAGACCAATAATTTCATCCTTACTAGGAAATTCTTTATCATGTGGTTGTCTACGAAACTTAGTGAAATTAAACTCATGTTTCATATCCCCCAAGCCAATTGTAACAACATCCTTTTCACAATCAATCTTAGCATTAACATTATTCAAGAAGGATCTACCAAATATAATGGGACAAAAGCTATCTTGTGGGGAACCAAGAACAAGAAAATCAGCATGATATTTAACTATCCCACACAAGAATTCAACATCTCTAACAATCCCAATTGGTGAAATAGTATCTCTATTGGCAAGCTTAATAGTAACATAAATATCTTCTATTTCAGCGGGTGCGATATCATGCATAATTTCTTCATATAAGGAATGAGGTATTGCACTAGCACTAGTACCCATATCACATAAGCCATGATAACAATGATCTCCTATTTTAACAGAAATAACACGCATGCCTACAACAGGTCTATGTATCTTAGCATCGGGTCTAGCAATGTTAGCACCCTGTTCACAGAAATAAATAACATGCCCATCAATATTATCAACCAAGAGATCTTTAACCATAGCAATACTAGGTTCAACTTTGATTTGCTCAGGAGGTGTATATGTTCTAGTATTACTCTTATGAACAACAGTTGAAGCTTTAGCCTGATCCTTTATCCTAACAGGGAAAGGTGGTTTCTCAACATAAGTAGTAGGAACAATAGGATCAATATAAGTGATAGTCTTTTCTTCAACTTCAATAGGTGCAACTACTTTTACTTTAGTGGGAGGATTATATTTAAACCACTTCTCCTTAGGGAGGTCAACGTGAGTAGCAAAAGATTCACAGAAAGAAGCTACTATCTCAGAGTCAAGTCCATATTTAGTGATAAATCCATGAAAAGCATCGGTATCCATAAAAGACTTAACACAATCAAACTTAGGTGGCATACCTGACTCCCTACCATCGTCGGAACCCCAATCTTCAGAGTTGCATTTAATTCTTTCCAATAAGTCCCACTTGAATTCAATAGTCTTCAGCATATAAGAACCAACACAAGAAGTATCGAGCAGGTGCGATCATTGAGAGAATGCTGATCATAAAAATTTTGAATACTCATTTCTCTTCAGAGCTCATGATTGGGGCATAAATATAACATTGACTTAAGCCTCCCCCAAGCTTGAGCGATGCTTTCTCCTTTGCTAGGCCAGAAATTATATATGTAATTACGATCACGATGAACAAGATGCATAGGATAGAACTTCTGGTGAAATTCCAATTTCAATCATTTATAGTCCCAAGATCCCGTATCATCACAAAGCCTATACCAGGTCAATGCATCTCCCTTCAAAGATAAAGGGAAGACCTTCATCTTAACAACATCATCGGGCATACCTGCAAGCTTAAATAATCCACAAACTTCATCCACATAGATAGGTGTAAATCGGGATGCAATGTTCCGTCTCCTTCAAAGGGATTAGCTAGCAGTTTCTCTATCATACCCGAAGGAATCTCAAAGTAAACATTTTCAGTAGGTTCAGTAGGCTGAGGAGCAACTCTTTGCTCTATTGGTCGGGGTGAAGATACCCCAAACAAGCCCCTCAAAGGATTAGTTTCCATAGTAACAAGTGACAGTAAATTTCAGCACACTATATAAATGCTTCCTTACCAAGTTCCACTCACCAAAGGCGCTTCACTCCCCGGCAATGGCGCCATAAAAGAGTCTTGATGACTCACAAGTATGGGGGATCTATCATAGTACTTTTGATAAGTAAGAGTGTCGAACCCAACGAGGAGCAGAAGGAAATGACAAGCGGTTTTTAGTAAGGTATTCTCTGCAAGCACTGAAATTGTAGGTAACAAATAGTTTTGTGATAGGATAATTTGTAACGGGTAACAAGCAACAAAAGTAAATAAGGTGCAGCAAGGTGGCCCAATCCTTTTTGAAGCAAAGGACAGGCCTGTATGAATTCTAATAATGAGAAAAGCGCTCCTGAGGACACATGGGAATTATCGTCAAGCTAGTTTTCATCATGCTCATATGATTCGCGTTCGTTACTTTGATAATTTGATATGTGGGTGGACCGGTACTTGGTGCTGCCCTTTCTTGGACAAGCATCCCACTTATGATTAACCCCTATTGCAAGCATCTGCAACTACAAAATAAGTATTAAGGTAAACCTAACCACAACATGAAACAAGTGGATCCAAATCAGTCCCTTACGAAGCAACGCATAAACTAGGGTTTAAGCTTCTGTCACTATAGCAACCCATCATCTACTTATTACTTCCCAATGCCTTCCTCTAGGCCCAAATAACGGTGAAGTGTCATGTAGTCGACGTTCACATAACACCACTAGAGGAGAGACAACATACATCTCATCAAAATATTGAACGAGTACCAAATTCACATGACTACTAATAGCAAGACTTCACCCATGTCCTCAGGAACAAATGTAATAACTCACAAAGCATGTTCATGTTCATAATCAGAGGGGTATTAATATGCATTAAGGACCTGAACAAATAATCTTCCACCAGATAAACCAACTAGCATCAACTACAAGGAGTAATCAACACTAGTAGCAACCCACAGGTACCAATCTGAGGTTTGGGTACAAAGATTGGATACAAGAGATGAACTAGGGTTTGAGAGTAGATTGTGCTAGTGAAGATGTTGATGGAGATTGACCCCCTCCCGATGAGAGGATTGTCGGTGTCAAAACCGGCAGATCTCGGGTAGGGGGTCCCAAACTGTGCGTCTAAGCGGATGGTATCAGGAGACGAGGGACACGATGTTTTTACCCAGGTTCGGGCCCTCTTGATGGAGGTAAAACCCTACGTCCTGCTTGATTAATATTGATGATGTGGGTTACAAGAGTAGATCTACCACGAGATCAAGGAGGCTAAACCCTAGAAGCTAGCCTATGGTATGATTGTTGTTCGCCCTATGGACTAAAGCCATCCGGTTTATATAGACACCGGAGAGGGCTAGGGTTACACAGAGTCGGTTACAATGGTAGGAGATCTACATATCCGTATCGCCAAGCTTGCCTTCCACGCCAAGGAAAGTCCCATCCAGACACGGGACAAAGTCTTCAATCTTGTATCTTCATAGTCTTGGATTCCGGCCGATGATGATAGTTCGGCCATCCGGACACCCCCTAGTCCGGGACTCCCTTAGTAGCCCCCGAACCAGGCTTCAATAACGACGAATCCGGCGCGTATGTTGTGTTCAGCGTTTGCAAGGCGTGTTCTTCTCCATGCTCCATGTGTTTGCCGGATAGTGTCCGGTTGCTTCATAAATGCTGCGCCCCTTGGCTTCCGCATCCAATAATGGTCTTCTTCCACGCGTCGCACGAATGCGAAAAGCCATGGTATTTTTATGTTTTACCCCCTAGCTGTGCAAATAAGCTGCCTATAAGAGAGGCGAGGATCCAGATCCAAATCACATCATCCTCCTTCCGCAAGCACTCATCGAGGCGCATCTGACACCAAACCCATTCCAACATGGACAGTCGACGCGGCTCCTCTTCTCGCGCTCCCAGCCCTAAGCCAGGAGATTGGAGGAGATGCTCAGTCCCGCACAGTGAGTTAGTGACGCTCCAAGCAGAGGGATATCTTCCCCCGGCCTTCATGGTTCCGGTTCGAGCCGGACTGGCCACCTACAAAGGTGGGAAGCAGGCGGAGAGCGCCCCCAATCCCTCCAAAGGAGAGCGGGTGTGCTTCGTCCCCTACTTAATAAGGGGACTCGGATTTCCTATACACCCATTTCTCTGGGGGCTCCTGGAGTTCTACGGACTCCAGCTTCATCATCTTACACCTGCCTCCATTTTGCACATCGCGGGCTTCGTACCTCTGTGTGAGCTGTTCTTGGGCATTGAGCCCCATTTTGCACTGTGGAAGAGGCTGTTTTGCCTCGTACCTCGCTCTCACGAGGGGTCGATATATCAAGTGGGCGGAGCCGAAATATGGTGCATCGCCGGGATCGGATACCTATCCGGGACCCCGAAGAAGACGTCCGAAGATTGGCCTTCAGAGTGGTTTTATATGGAGGACGCTCCGCTACCGGATCCAGTCCGGATCGGCCTTCCGGAGTTCAGCAACGCTCCCCTGAAGAAACGCCTAAGTTGGCGCCCATGGAGCCCTCGACGAGAAGATGATAGTAGCGTCCATTACTTGATGGGCCGGATACGGCTGCTAGCCCATTCCGGATTAACCATGATCGGAGTCATGGCCACATGCATTATGCGTGGGGTGCAGCCGCTCCAATATAGGGGCCACCCCATGTGGGACTTCAACGGAGACGACGACGCCACCCATCACGGCCGCAAAGGACCTGGCTCGGCCGACGATCTGGTGAAGATCCTGTCCGGCTTGTACAAGGGGGAGAAGGAGGACTTCCTCCGCACGAATCCTCTGAACGGATTTTCCATGAACAACCCTCGGAGCTGGGTAAGCGGTCGCATGCATATCTGTGCCTTTAAAGGCAATTGTCTTATTGTATGATTTTGACACAGGAACTGCGTCGGGATGTGGAGGGCATAAAAAGCCCAGCCCCACAACCCGAAGACCCAGAAAGGTCCCTTGATCCGGCCTCCGAAGAGGATCCGGACTTAGCGGTGGAACTGATCGACGGGGTGTGCCACCAGCTCAGCATAGATAATGCTTTAGTCGCCATTATGGCTGACTACCCCGGTTTGTGTCCGGCTTCCCCGGTGAGTACGACCGAAGTCCTGGCGCCGTTACTTCTTTAATGCTTAGTTCTGACCACCGTGCACCAATGGTGTTCGACAGGAAGCGCCTTTACGGCAGGAAGTAGAGCCCGCGGCGACCGGCCAACAAGGGTCAGTCCGGCCCAGCAGGCGGAAGAGGAGTGCGACGTGAACTGAAACGTCGCCGCAACGGTACGGAGCACCGCTATTTTTTAAGGGAAGGATTCCCAGGAGGTATATTAATGCTCATAACTTTTCCAGAAAGAGCGCTCGCCGGACAGTGTCCGGAGAGGTTGCCAATCAAGCCTCCCCCAGCCATGCTCCAACGCATGGCCCGAAAGGGGAGGCGAATACAAGGCATGAGTCGGACGCTCCTCCGACGGAGGATGCCGACAGGCTGTCCGCCACCCGGTCTGAGGTGGAGAGGGCCATGAATCACAGGCGTCGCCGGACAGTTCTTCGTGACGCGTGTTTCTCCCTGGAGGCGTTAAATGCCTTTGATGCGGGAAACGCGCACCTCCGTGCCGCTCAAGATGGGTTAACCAGAGCCACGGAGCAGTATGTGAAATACATACGTGTAAGTAATTTTAATAGTTATATATGCTAGTAGCCCCCGAGACTTAAAATGGTTAAAATAACTAATTTAAGGATCAATTTTTATGCAGGATCTTACGGAGAAGAATACCCATATGTCCCAGGAGCTCCAAGAGTGCAAGGCCCAACTTGATGCCACACTGGCCGCCACAGGGGGAGCCACAGAGACCCCCGCTGGTAAGACGTACTTTGAAAAGATAATTAATTAACAAAGTGCGGCGTGAATCTGACAATAATATTGCAGAGGGCGCCGGACTAGATCCGGACAAGCAACAACTACTGTGATAGCTAAAGGCTGGCGAGAGGGTGCTTATGAAGGTGCAGCAGGAGAGAAACAAGCTCCAAGATGCCCACACCCAGCTAGGAGAAGAGCTGAAAGGTGTTCGGGCCCAGCTGTCTGGCTCCTTGAAGGAGAATCAGCGACTTCGTCGCGGCATTTATAGTAAGTGCTTGAGCAAATTCCTTTGAAAAGAAGAATTCGGCGAGGAAGTCGTTTGACAGAAATATGTCTTTAGGTGTGCTCACAGGTCGCCCTGAGGAGGAAATGCCTGGGTCAACAGGTGACCAACTTCCCGAGCTAGCGCAATTGTTCCAACGTGTTCGGCAGGCGATGAGTGGCGTCGTTCAGGCTTTATGGCC
Organism: Triticum aestivum; assembly: GCF_018294505.1. Classification (NCBI taxonomy): domain Eukaryota; kingdom Viridiplantae; phylum Streptophyta; class Magnoliopsida; order Poales; family Poaceae; genus Triticum; species Triticum aestivum. The sequence continues at coordinate 215,667,453 of NC_057813.1, read as the reverse complement.
ATCCGTCTTCCTACCCGAGGGCCTTGGTGAGCTTGCTGAGAAGCTCCAGGGAGCACGGCGACGCCTCCGTTTGTGGAAGATATCGTCCTGCCGTCAGGGCGCCAGGGAGGCCTGGGCCATGGTGAAGACGCGCTACCCGAAGGCTGACCCAAACCACATGGCCGAGGTCGGACCTGCGGGGCCTGATGAGAAGGAGATCCCTGTGAGCTTGATGTATGGCCAAGTAGAACTGGCCGCGAAATATTCCCAACAGGACTGTAAATTAGACAGACTGTTAGATGGGATTGAGGAGGAGTACAATCAGTCGGTTTGACGATGTAATTTGAAATGACATGTAAGATGCCTTCTAGCCGGATTGTAGATCGTTTGTCTTTGCGTACCATTTCGCTTCAACCTCGGGACCCAACAGTCCGGAGTGTGTCCGAATACCCGTACGGTTATAAAAGAACCGGGGCATGCATGGAGACAAGGCGTCGGTGTCATAATTGCTTTATCAGACAAGTGCCCAACTAGTTATGTTATATTACATGGTTAGTAAGAAACATCTTCCAGGGAGAATAGTTCCGTTAAGGGTTCCTTTCCCTGGGAGGCATGCCCTAAGGTGCAATGCCGGACTACGAAAATAGCAGAAAAAGCATCTGGGGGCTTATAAATAAGTAAGTAATAAATCATCTTTCAAGTCACCGACCGAATATTCTCTTAAGAATGCTAGCTTTTGGCTTCACCCAGTCTGAGGTACACATCCGGCTGACCCGGCAGTAACAATCGCAGAGGTGCTCCCTTTACCTCCTAGCCGAACAATCGGGAACGTAGGGGTAAGCACAGGAGCCAGGCAACCCAGCTTGGCCAAAACTTAAGTCATATCGATGCATATAATGGTGAATAAAAGGTACATGCAGAAGTATGACACATGTATTGGGCGTGAAGCCCATATTAATAAGCTTCTGGTAAAGAAGCCCCCAGGTATAATGAGTGCTAGGGGCACATCAAGTGTGTGCGAACAAAGCGCAAATCAGCCTATAAAAGGTATTGAAAAAAAGTGGGAAGAAGGAGGGGGACAAGAGACAGTAAAAAATATAAAAAGGTGGACGGGAGAGTGAGACGAACTCTGAGTCCGGTGTTTAGGCGTAGAATCTTCGGAGACGGGCTGCGTTCCATGGGTTCGGCTCGAGTCGGTTGTCAGATGCTTTATGTAGACGGTATGCTCCGCCGGTCAGGACTTGGTCGATGATGAAGGGACCTTCCCACTTGGGCTTAAGTTTGTCCTTTTTCTTGTCCGGCAGGCGTAGAACGAGTTCGCCGACATTGTAAGTTTTGGCCCGTACTTCTCTGCTTTGATATCTTCGAGCCTGCTGCTAATAGAATGCGGAACGAGCCTTTGCCATGTCCCGCTCCTCCTCTAAGGCGTCCAAACTGTCCTGCCGATCCAACTCGGCTTCTCTTTCTTCGTACATGCGCACACGAGGTGAGTCATGAATTATATCGCAAGGCAGAACTGCCTCTGCGCCATACATCATGAAAAATGGTGTGAATCCAATAGTTCGGGTTGGCATGGTCCGCAGCCCCCAGAGTACGGAGTCGAGCTCCTCTACCCAGTGCGTGTTAGATTCCTTGAGGGACCGCACTAGTTTGGGTTTGATGGCGCTCATGATTAGACCATTTGCTCGCTCGACTTGACCGTTAGTTTGGGGGTGATAGACTGAAGCGTAATCGAGCTTGATGCCCATGTTTTTGCACCAGAGTTTAACCTCGTTGGCAGTGAAGTTCGTGCCATTATCAGTGATGATGCTGTGGGGGACGCCAAAATGGTGTACTACCCCGGATAGGAAGTCTATCACCGGTCCGGATTCTGCCATTTTAACCGGCTTGGCCTCAATCCATTTGGTGAATTTGTCCACCATGACCAATAAGTATTTGTGCTTGTGGGTTCCCCCTTTAAGGGGTCCAACCATGTCAAGCCCCCAGACCGCGAACGGCCAGGTAATGGGTATAGTTTTGAGGGCGGTGGGTGGCATGTGGCTCTGATTAGCAAAGAGCTGGCAACCGACACATCGTTGGACTAAGTCCTGAGCATCTGCCCGGGCTGTCGGCCAATAAAATCCTGTACGGAAGGCCTTGCCTACGAGTGCCCAGGCTGCAGCGTGGTGCCCGCCGAGTCCAGCGTGAATTTCAGCCAGGAGATTCCGCCCCTCCTCTTCGGAGATACACCTTTGAAGGACTCCGGTTGTGCTTTTCTTATAAAGTTCTCCCTCATGGACCTTGTAGGCTTTAGATCGCCGAACTATGCAGCGGGCCTCATTTTGGTCTTCGGGAAGTTCCTGCCGAATTAAGTAGGCTAGGAATGGTTCTGTCCACGGGGCAATTACTGCCATTATTTCGTGAGCTAAAGATGTTATTTCGTTGGCTGAGCCGCCGATTGTGTCAGAATGGTCTGAGTTAGGTGATGCAGCTGGCTCCAGATTGTTATTTCTGGACTCCTCTTCCCATAACACGGATGGCTTGAAGAGCCGTTCCAGGAAGATGTTTGGAGGGACGACATCTCTTTTCGCACCGATGCGTGCTAGCACGTCTGCTGCCTGGTTATTATCCCGGGCTACATGGTGGAATTCGAGTCCTTCGAACCGAGCTGACATTTTTAGGACGGCGTTGCGGTAAGCTGCCATTTTTGGATCTTTGGCATCAAAGTCTCCATTTACTTGGGATATTGCGAGGTTTGAATCCCCGCACACCTCTAGGCGTTGAATGCCCATGGAGATTGCCATCCGGAGGCCATGTAGAAGGGCCTCGTATTCAGCTGCGTTATTGGAGTCCATGTACATTATTTGAAGTACGTATTGGATTGTGTCTCCAGTTGGGGACGTCAGGACGACACCAGCCCCCAAGCCAGCCAACATTTTGGATCCGTCGAAATGCATGATCTAATTGGAGTATGCACCATATTCTTTAGGGAGTTCGGCTTCGGTCCATTCGGCGACGAAGTCGGCCAGAACCTGCGATTTTATAGCTCGCCGTGGTTTATAGGTTATGTCAAATGGTAAGAGGTCAATAGCCCATTTTGCAATCTTGCCCGTTGCGTCGCGATTGTTTATAATATCGTTGAGAGGTACTTCGGAGGCCACCATTATGGAACACTCTTGAAAGTAGTGTCACAGCTTCCGGGATGCCATGAACACCGCATATGCTATCTTTTGATAATGTGCGTACCGGGACTTGCATGGAGTTAGAACGGTGGATACGTAGTACACTGGTTTTTGAAGAGGGAATCTGTGCCCTTCTGTCTCTCGCTCGACGACGAGTACCGCGCTGACAACTTGATGTGTTGCTGCGATATACAATAACATAGGTTCGCCCAGGTTGGGCGCGGCCAGGACCGGATTTGTTGCCAGTATGGCCTTTATTTCTTCGAGTCCGGCTGTGGCAGCATCCGTCCATTCGAAATGTTCGGTGCGCCAGAGGAGGCGGTAGAGGGGCAGAGCCTTTTCTCCCAAATGGGAGATGAAGCGACTTAAGGCCGCTACGCATCCGGTTAGTTTTTGTATTTGTTTGAGGTCTTTTGGAATATCCAATTGTGACAGAGCTCGGATTTTGGCCGGGTTTGCTTCAATTCCTCTACCGGATACGATGAAGCCCAAGCGCTTTCCGGCTGGTACGCCGAAGACGCATTTTTCCGGATTGAGCTTAATGTCATATGCTCGGAGGTTGTCGAATGTCACCCTCAAGTCTTCTACTAGAGTTTCGACGTGTTTGGTCTTGACGACCACATCGTCTACGTATGCCTCTACTGTTTTGCCTATCTGGGTAGCCAGACATGTTTGAATCATGCGCTGATATGTTGCGCCGGCGTTTTTGAGTCCGAAGGGCATTGTGTTGAAGCAGAATGGCCCATATGGAGTAATGAATGCCATTGCGGCCTGGTCTTTCTCCGCCATCTTGATTTGATGGTATCCGGAGTATGCGTCGAAGAAGCACAATGAATCCTGCCCTGCGGTAGCATCGATGATTTGGTCGATGCAAGGGAGGGGGAAAGGGTCCTTTGGACAGGCCTTGTTAAGGTCTTTAAAATCGATGCAGAGGCGCCAGGATTTGTCCTTTTTTGGCACCATTACTAGATTCGCTAGCCAGTCCGAATGTTTTATATCTCTGATGAATCCGGCTTCTAAGAGTTTGGCTAGCTCTTCTCCCATTGCCTGTCTTTTGGGTTCGGAAAATCGCCGAAGAGCTTGTTTAACTGGCTTGAATCCTTTTAGGATGTTTAGCCTGTGCTCTGCCAGCCTGCGTGGGATTCCTGGCATGTCTGAAGGGTGCTAGGCAAAAATGTCCCAATTTTCTCAAAGGAATTCTCGTAGTGTGGCTTCGACATCAGGACTTAATTGTGCCCCAATGGAGGCCGTCTTTGTGGGGTCCGTTGGATGGACCTGAAATTTGACTATTTCATCTGCTGGTTTAAAAGAGGTGGACTTGGACCTCTTATTGAGTATCACATCATCCCTATCCACCGTGGATCGCAGCATAGTTAGTTCCTCTGCCGCTAGGGCTTCGGACAATGCCTCTAAGGCCAGTGCGGCTGTCTTATTTTCAGCGCGGAGTGCTGTATCTGGATCACTGGCAAGAGTGATTATCCCATTGGGTCCGGGCATTTTGAGCTTCATGTACCCGTAGTGGGGTATAGCTTGGAAGATTGTGAATGCCTCTCGCCCTAACAAAGCGTGATATCCGCTGCCGAATGGGACCACTTGGAACGTGACCTCCTCGGACCTGTAATTGTCCGGTGAGCCGAACACTACATCTAGTGTGATTTTTCCTGTGCAGCGTACTTCTCGACTAGGGATTATCCCTCTGAAGGTTGTGCTGCTTCGCTTGATGCGGCTCCAGTGAATATCCATTTTTTGAAGGGTTTCCTCGTAGATGAGGTTTAATCTGCTGCCGCCATCCATGAGTACCTTGGTAAGGCAAAATCCGTCCACTATCGGACTGAGGACCAATGCGGCTGGTGCTCTAGCTGTTCGGAATTTAGGTTCGTCGCTGGCGTTGAAGGTGATAGCCGTGTCACTCCATGGATTTGCTGTTGCTACTTGGTAGATTTCGGTGAGGCCGCGGATTGTTCGTTTTCGCATGTTATTTGATGCGAAAGTCTCGAAGACTGTTAATACCGTACCGGTACTGCTGGGCTGTTTGCCCGGGGCTAAAAAGCCTTCGCCACTTTTGGCCACCTGCCGTAGTATCCAACATGCTCGAAGGCTGTGTGTTGGAGTGGCGCCCTCCGTACTATGGATTTTGCAGGGTCCGTTGAGCCAGCCCTCCAGTACGGTTCCATGCCTTTAGGGGGTCTTTGCTTTTTGGTTTTTAACCCAGGTGCTTGAGTATGGCGCACCCTTTTACTTCGGACTAGGGTTGTGGTCAAGGCCGGACTGTCCCAAAACCTAGTTTCGGTGTTCCTGGCACTCTCTACCGCACAGTATTTTTGTACGATAGTCGCTAGGTCGATGAAGCGTGTAACTTCGCGACGACTTATGGCGTTCATGATTCCCTTGTCCGTGCAATTGTTCCAGAAAATTGAAATCGCGCTTTCTTCGCAGCAGTCCTTTATCCTGTTCATAACCAGGAGGAATCTGGCCCAGTAATGATTTACTGTTTCATCGGGCTCTTGCCGTGTTCGAGATAGATCGCTTATGTTTGGGTGGGCGGGTGGAATCAAGTTTGGAACCCCACCCGATCTGAGGCTCAAAGGCCAAGAAGTTTCCGGATTTGGAAGCTTGACTTGCTGGATGCTTTCCAATGAATCTAGTCCGATGCCTGACTCTAAGTTCAGTATTTGATTAGCGTCTGTCCCTTCGCCGGAATCCGGCTTGGAGGGATCGGGAATCCGGACGTAGTTGGTTTTCAACGTACAAGAAGGGTTGACGCATTGTTCCTCTACCACGACAACGTGGTGGGTGGCCTGAGGAGAGTTAATCTCTCTTAGATCGGGTTTAAGCCCAATCTGATCGTAGTCTGTGGTGACTCCCAGGGCGGCGATGCGATCCAAGAGCTCGTTTACAGAGGAGAGCTCAATCGGACCTAACTGCTCGGTCAATTCCGGGCTGACGTGAAGATCGCTTTTGATGACCTGAGAGGTCATTGTCGGACCGGTGGCCGAACATGCGGTCATAAGAAAACCACCTAACCGGACAGTTTGGCCGGCGGCCAAAGCTCTCTTGATGACGGTGCCGTCTTTAAAGATGGGAGAAGGCATCCTTCCTGATCGCGACGGCACAGAGGAACTCTCAATGAAAGCACCAATGTCGGTGTCAAAACTGGCGGATCTCGGGTAGGGGGTCCCGAACTATGCGTCTAGGCAGATGGTAACAGGAGACAAGGGACACGATGTTTTTACCCAGGTTCGGGCCCTCTTGATGGAGGTAAAACCCTACGTCCTGCTTGATTAATATTGATGATGTGGGTTACAAGAGTAGATCTACCACGAGATCAAGGAGGCTAAACCCTAGAAGCTAGCCTATGGTATGATTGTTGTTCGTCCTATGGACTAAAGCCATCCGGTTTATATAGACACCGGAGAGGGCTAGGGTTACACAGAGTCGGTTACAATGGTAGGAGATCTACATATCCGTATCGCCAAGCTTGCCTTCCACGCCAAGGAAAGTCCCATCCAGACACGGGACGAAGTCTTCAATCTTGTATCTTCATAGTCTTGGAGTCCGGCGGATGATGATAGTTCGGCTATCCGGACTCCCCCTAGTCCAGGACTCCCTCAAGGATCATTGGTGATGACGATGTTGATGATTTCCCCCTGCCGGAGGGAAGTTTCCCCGGCAGAACAGCTCCGCCGGAGCCCTAGATTGGTTCCGCCAAGGTTCCGCCTCGTGGCGGTGGAGTTTCATCCCGTAAGCTTGCTTCTGATTTTTTCTAGGGTAAATGACTTCATATAGCAGAAGATGGGCACCGAAGGGCCACCAGGGGGCCCACAGGGCAGGGGGCGTGCCCTATAACGGTGGGCACGCCCCCACCCTCGTGGCCAGGGTGTGGGGCCCCTCTGGTACTTATTTCGCTCAATAATTCTTATTAATTCCAAAAATGACTTTCTAGAGTTTCAGGACTTTTGGAGCTATGCAGAATAGGTTTCCAATATTTGCTCCTTTTCCATCCCAGAATCCGAGCTACCGGCATTCTCCCTCTTCATGATAAACCTTGTAAAATAAGAGAGAATAGCCAGAAGTATCGTGACATAACGTGTAATAATAGCCCATAATGTAATAAATATAGATATAAAAGCATGATGCAAAATGGTCGTATCAGGGCGCCGCACACGGCTAGCAATTGTTGGTGTGTGTTCTAGTGGTGCCCCCCCATATATATAAGTTGGAGGGGAGTAGAGGCAGCCAAGGGGGCACCCCAAGTAGGAGGAATCCTACTTGGGGTCCTCCCAATTCGGCCTCCCCCTTTCCTATTCCTATTCAGAGTAGGAAGGGAAGAGGGGGAAGGGGAAATCCTATTCCCTTTTTCCTTTCCTTCTTCCCCTTTCCTTATCCAATTTGGCAAGCCCATATGGGAGGGGGAGGGGGCGCACCAGCCCCTTTGTGGCTGGTGTGTTTCCCCTCTTGGCCCATAAGGCCCATACCTTTTGCCAGGGGTGCTCGGAACCCCTTACGGTGACCCGATAAGTACCTGGTGCATCCCGAAACACTTTCGGCGTCCAAATACCATCGTCCTATGTATCAATCTTTACCTCTCGACCATTTCGAGACTCCTCATCATGTCGATGATCTCATCCAGGACTCCGAACAACATTCGGTCACCAAATCACATAACTCATATAATACAAAATTGTCATCGAACGTTAAGCGTGCGGACCCTACGGGTTCGAGAACTATGTAGACATGACCGAGAAACCTCTCCAGTCAATAACCAATAGCGGAACCTGGATTCTCATATTGGTTACCACATATTCTACGAAGTTCTTTATCGGTCTTACCGTAATGACAACATACGTTATTGCCTTTGTCATTGATAACCCACAAGTATAGGGGATCGCAATAGTTTTCGAGGGTAGAGTATTCAACCCAAATTTATTGATTCGACACAAGGGGAGCCAAAGAATATTCTCAAGTATTAGCAGTTGAGTTGTCAATTCAACCACACCTGGATAACTTAATATCTGCAGCAAAGTATTTAATAGCAAAGTAGTATGGAAGTAACGGTAACAATGGCAAAAGTAACAGTAGCAGTTTTGTAGTAATTGTAACAGTGGAAACGATGAAGTAAATAAGCAAAGAGCAATATGTGAAAAGCTCGTAGGCATTGGATCAGTGATGGATAATTATGTTGGATGCGATTCCTCATGTAATAGTTATAACATAGGGTGACACAGAACTAGCTCCAGTTCATCAATGTAATGTAGGCATGTATTCGGAATATAGTCATACGTGCTTATGGAAAAGAACTTGCATGACATATTTTGTCCTACCCTCCCGTGGCAGCAGGGTCCTATTGGAAACTAAGGTATATTAAGGCCTCCTTTTAATAGAGTACTGGACCAAAGCATTAACACTTAGTGAATACATGAACTCCTCAAACTACGGTCATCACCGAGAGTGGTCCCGATTATTGTCACTTCGGGGTTGTCGGATCATAACACATAATAGGTGACTATAGACTTGCAAGATAGGATCAAGAACTCACATATATTCATGAAAACATAATAGGTTTAGATCTGAAATCATGGCACTCGGGCCCTAGTGACAAGCATTAAGAATAGCAAAGTCATAGCAACATCAATCTCAGTACATAATGGATACTAGGGATCAAACCCTAACAAAACTAACTCGATTACATGGTAAATCTCATCCAACCCATCACCGCCCAGCAAGCCTACGATGGAATTACTCACGCACGGCGGTGAGCATCATGAATTGGTGATGGAGGAAGGTTGATGATGACAACGACGACGGATTCCCCTCTCCGGAGCACCAAACGGACTCCAGATCAGCCCTCCCAAGAGAGATTAGGGCTTGGCGGCGGCTCTGTATCATAAAACGAGATGAATCCTTCTCTCTGACTTTTTTCTCCTTGAACGTGAAT
>NC_057813.1:215565598-215658144 GCF_018294505.1 Triticum aestivum | reverse complement strand
CCCCCACCCATGTGGACAGGGTGTGGGCCCCCTGGCCTTGATTCTTACGCTAGTATTCTTCATTAATTCCAAAAATAATCTCCATGGAGTTTCAGGTCATTCCGAGAACTTTTATTTCTGCACAAAAATAACACTATGGCAGTTCTGCTGAAAACAATGTCAGTCCTAGTTAGTTCCATTCAAATCATGAAAGTTAAAGTCCAAAACAAGGGGAAAAGTGTTTGGAAAAGTAGATACAATGGAGGCGTATCAACTCCCCCAATCTTAAACCTTGCTTATCCTCAAGCAATTTAGTTGATAAACTGAAAGTGATAAAGAAAACTTTTACAAACTCTGTTTGCTCTTGTTGTTGCAAATATGTAAAGCCAGTATTCATGTTTTCAGCAAAGATTATGAACTAACCATATTCACAATAACACTTAGGTATCATGTTTACTCATATCAATGGCATAATAAACTAGCGAGCAATAATAATAAATCTCGGATGATAACACTTTCTCAAAACAATCATAATATGATATAACAAAATGGTATCTCGCTAGCCCTTTCTGAGACTGCAAAACATAAATGCAGAGCACCTCTGAAGATCAAAGACTGACTAAACATTGTAATTCATGGTAAAAGAGATCCAGTCATAGTCATACTCAATATAAATTAATAGTAATGTATGCAAATGACAGCGGTGCTCTCCAGCTGGTGCTTTTCAATAAGAGGGTGATGACTCAATATAAAAGTAAATAGATAGGCCCTTCGCAGAGGGAAGCAGGTATTTGTAGAGGTGCCAGAGCTCGATTTGGAAAATAGAGATAAATAATATTTTGAGCGGTATACTTTCATTGTCAACATACCAACCAAGAGATCTCGATATCTTCCATGATACACACATTATAGGCGGTTCCCAAACAGAATAGTAAAGTTTATACTCCCCCACCACCATCAATCATCAATCAATGGCTTGCCCGAAACAACGGGTGCCTCCAACTAACAACAATCCGGAGGGAGTTTTGTTTGCAATTATTTTGATTTGATTTGAGCATCGAACTGGGCATCCCGGTTACCGGCTATTTTCTCGTGAGTGAGGAGCGGAGTCCACTCCTCTTGAGAATAACCCACCTAGCATGGAAGATATAGACAACCCTAGTTGATACATGGGTTGTTCGAGCATACAAAATAGAATTTCATTTGAAGGTTTGGAGTTTGGCACATACAAATTTACTTGGAACGGCAGGTAGATACCGCATATAGGAAGCTATGGTGGACTCATATGGAATAACTTTGGGGTTTATGGATTTTGGATGCACAAGCAATATTCCCGCTTATTATAAGTGAAGGCTAGCAAAAGACTGGGAAGCGACCAATTAGAGAGCGACAACAGTCATGAACATGCATTAAAATTAATAGGCATTGAGTGCAAGCATGAGTAGGATATAATCCACCATGAACATAAATATCATGGAGGCTATGTTGATTTTGTTTCAACTACATGCGTGAACATGTGCCAAGTCAAGTCACTCGAATCGTTCAAAGGAGGATACCACCCTATCATACCACATCACAACCATTTTAATAGCATGTTGGTACGCAAGGTAAACCATTATAAACTCCTAGCTAATTTGGCATGACACAAGAAACTATAATCTCTAATTGTCATTGCAAACATGTTTATTCATAATAGGCTGAATCAGGAACGATGAACTAATCATATTTAGAAAAACAAGATAGGTCGAGTTCATACCAGCTTCTCTCATCTCAATCAGTCCATCATATATCTCATTATTGCCTTTCACTCGCACGACCAAATGGTGTGGATAATAATAATAGTGCACATGCATTGGACTAGCTGGAATCTGCAAGCATTTAATTCAAGGGAGAAGACAAGGTAATATGGGCTCTTGGTTAAATCAACAATAATGCATATGAGAGCCACTCAACCTTTTCATCATGGTCTTCTCCTCTTGACCCCCAAAGAAAAGAAAAGAAAAGAAAATTAACTATTTACACAGGAAAGCTCCCAACAAGCAAAAGAAGAACGGGAAATCTTTTTGAGTTTTCTTTTAGTTACTACTACTACATGCATGGAAAGTAAACTAGCTAAAAGCTATAACTAATTTTTTAGTTTTTCTTAAGGTTATTAAAACACGCAAGAAGCAAGCAAGAAAAAGAAAATAAACTAGCATGGATAGTACAATGAAAAAGTATGAGCACCGACAACTAGAATGAGTGTGTGAACATGAATGTAATGTCGGTGAGAAATACGTAATCCCCCAAGCTTAGGCTTTTGGCCTAAGTTGGTCTATACCCATGGATTAGAGCTACTCTCTCCGGTGTAATGAGGAGTGTCATCTGAGTGCCACCAATTATCGATCTCCTCCGGATCCCACTGATAAAAGGACTGTCAATAAGGGTCAAGTGGTGGTTTTGGCTCAGGCTCCGGAGCTGGTGTCAGGCTCTGGTATGCGTAAACGGCCTCCGGCAAGATGAGGTACGTGCCTGAAGATATGTCAAACAAAGAGGGTGCAGGCAAGATAATAGTCTCACTGTGAGTTTTATTAAATCTCAAATTATACTTAAGCATCATCTCATTATTTTTAACAATAAATTCATGTGCTACCATACTCTTATAGTCTAGAAAAATAGGGGGCATCAACTTTTCCTCTTTCTCATAATGCCTAATAGGTATCCTAAAATGTTTACCAAGGTGTGAAGCAAAGATGCCTCCAAAGATGGGGCCCTTTGTACGGTTCAGACTTAATCGTTTAGCAATAATAGCGCCTAAACTAAAAGTGTTATCGCGAAACAAAGCATTGCACAAAATAACAATATCAGGGGCACTAAGGTTTCCATAGTTCCTGTGACCAATTAAATATCTACTAGCAAATATTGCAAAGTAACGTAGAACAGGAAAGTGTATGCTAGTAATTCTTGCATCGGAAACCTTCCTCGTTTCCCCTACAACAATCATATCAATAAATCCATCCACATCACTATGATGTGGTTCCTCTATATTGCCCACAAAGGGTATCTTGCAAACCCCACAAAAATCATGTAGTGACATCTCCTTAACCTCATCATATAAATGAAACTCCACTGAAGGTGGTGATTTCCTAGCATGAAAGTAAATTTTTTGCATGAAAGTATTAGTGAGTAGGAGATACTGATCGAGCTGGTCATGGAGGAAGTCGGTGAGGCCTGCATTCTCAGCCAAATGATAAAAATCGTCATGAATCGCGGCTGCTCTCAAGAACTCATCACAAGGCCATTCACATGGCCAAACCTCCATGATGCGAGGGAGATTAAATTTGGGCTTTTTACACTCCTCATTTTGTTTATCCTTCGAGCTTCGGCTCGAAGAGCCCCTCAAAAATCTCTTCATCATTTTCTGAAAATTTCTGAAATTTTTAGTAACTCAAAATAAATGTGAACCAAACTCAATAAAATTGATAGCAAGTACTCTCACAAGTGCCTAGAGACTATATCATGCATTAGAACTACTTGGGACCAAATAAATTTGACATGCAAGCTCAAGAACATGGTCACCTTAGCAGCAAAAATTTGCAATGAATAAAGCACTAGAACAAAAACTAATTGGACCTTTGGAGGAGTCACATACCGAAGAACAATCCCCCAAAGCAGTTTTGTGAGTGGAGCTTTGAGCAAGGAGATCGAAAATGGGAGCAAGATGAGCTAGAACTCGTGCTTGAGCTGGTTGGTGATTTTTTTGGGAGGAAGAAGAAGTTTGTGGGTGCAGGAATAAGTGGAGGGGGGACCCAGGGGCCCACGAGGCAGGGGGCGCGCCCAGGGGGTAGGGCGTGCCCTGGACCCTCGTGGCCAGGTGCTTGCCCCCTATGGTGTGTTCTCAGTGCCAGATATTCTGAAATATTCTAGAAAAAAATCATATTTCATTTTCAGGCCATTTGGAGAACTTCTATTTTCGGGGTATTTTTTATTGCAAGGATAATTCAGAAAACAGACAGAAAATACTATTTCTTCTTTATTTAATCTTAATAACAGAAAGTAAAAAGAGGGTATAGAAGGTTGTGCTTTCTAACTTCATCCATCTCATGCTCATCAAAAGGAATCCACTAACAAGGTTGATCAAGTCTTGTTAACAAACTCATTCCAAATAACATGGAACCAGAGAAATTTCGAATAACACTAGGTTACCTCAACGGGGATATGTACATCCCCAACAATAAGAATATCATATTTCTTTTGGACAGCAGGAAGAGGAAATTCAAAACCTCCAATAATAATCGATGGAATCTTTCCAACAGAATTGATAGTGTGAACTTGAGGTTGTTTCCTCAGAAAGTGTACCGTATGCTCATTACCATTAACATGAAAAGTGACATTGCCTTTGTTGCATCAATAACAGCCCCTGCAGTATTCAAAAAGGGTCTACCAAGGATAATCGACATACTACCGTCCTCGGGAATATCAAGAATAACAAAGTCCGTTAAAATAGTAACATTTGCAACCACAACAGGCACATCCTCACTGTCACGTCCCTAGCCTTGCTATGCACTTGAACTAGCTTGGTGCTGCATCATGTCTAAATTTCATTTAAACCTGAATTGGGGACTGTCAAACCCTAGCACCAAATATAATTCAAATAGGTTCAACCTAAAATAATCTTCAATGACCCAAAGTGTCCTTTCGAAAATGTTCATGACTTCTGATAAAGGTTAAAACCTCTGTCAAAAATGATGAACATATTTCTAGGTCATCTCTGGATTTTTGTTTTAAATCGTTATGTATTTGGATTTGAGCATTTAATTACTATAAATATTTAAAGTGCTCAAATAATTCTGAAACTAAATGTGGGCCACTGGATTAATCCACGGTGTGTCCACAAAATTATTTCAGAATTTTATAAAATGCTTTAGTATTTTTTACTAAAGCCGAAACAGTTGCAGATAAATAGAAAACAGGAATAAATAAAAGAGAGAGAAAGAGTTACCTGGTTTTACCTGTGTAGCCCACCAGAGCCAGCCTAGCACTGTAGAGAGCCCAGCCCACCACCACAGCCCCTCCATCGTCTTCCTCCCCTCGCCCCGAAGCAGCTGCGTGCCTGCACGCGAGCGACCGCGGCCACGTCTTCCCGCCACCTCCTACTTGCCCTCCCTCATCCTGACCTGCTCCTAGAGATGCCCGAGTCCCCTCTCTCCTCTCCCTCACTCGTTGCTCTCTCCCTCACTCTAGCCCTTTCTCCTGAGCTCACCCGAGAGCATCGCTGGAGCGCACCGACGCCGTTCGCCGCGGCCAGGGCCACTACCACGCCTCTCCAATGCACCAAGGAGCTCCGCCTTTCCACCGCCCCTACAATGCCGCCATCGCTGTCGTCTTCAACCTCCAGCGCCTGAGATCACCGACAGCGCCACGTCACCGTTCGGCCTCCCCGGAGCTCGCAGACGCCTCCAAAGAACGCGGGTGAGCCCCTCTTCGTTTCGCCCCTATCCCCGTCGCCCTGCATGTTCTCTAGCGCTAACGTTGCCGTGCCCGAAGCTCGCCGCCGCCGTGGCTAGAGCCACAGTAGCTCGAAGCCGAGCACACCGTTGTGCTCAGCACGCTCCGAGGAGCCGGGCGCACCCACCTGTTTGACCTACCGTGCCCCCTAGCGCCAACCTGCACCAGTCCCGAGCTCCGGCAGCCGCCGCGGGCTCCACTCCGGCGAACTCTGGCCACCCCAGCTCCAGCCGCTGCCACGAGTGGATGCGGGCGAGTTCCAGCTCCGCATAGATGCCCTCAGCGCACCCAGCCGCTGCCTGTAGCTCAACTCCGGCGAGCCTCCGCCGTTGGTTTGGTCGTCGCCGACCGAACTCCGGCGAATGATGACATGGCCATCATTAGCCACTAATGACCCAACTAAGCCACCCCTAGAGCCAATGCCATGTGGGCCCCAGTGCCTAAACTAATTAGTTTTATTTCTTTGTTAGAATAGCACTAACCACAGTGGGCCCCGCCTGTCAATGTTGACTTGGCCATGTCAGCTTTGACCGGGTCCCACATGTCAGACTCTGTAGCTGACTCTGTGTCACCGACCAGTAGGCCCCACTGGTCAGGTTTGACCTGGGCCGCCCGTTGACCTGTTGACATCACTAATACGTCATGCTAACGCAGTAAATTTTTTCTGGGATTTAAAATAAATCAAAAATGATTTATTTATTTCAGAAAATATCCAAAACTTCTAAAAATCATATAAAATCAACCGTAACTCCAAATGAAACAAATTATATATGAAAAATTATCAGAAAAATCCAAAGAATCTGTTTATGGCACTTTCATGCATGTTTGAGCAACATAAAGCTACTGTATATGACAATTTGAATTAATGGCATTTGAAATGTCATATATGGAGTTTGAATTTGAATCTTAGATTCAAACCAACTCGATTTAACCTGCTGCTAGTTGCATAAGCTCAAACCACAACATATTGCCATGTCACATTCACTCATCATATTGTTGCATTGCATTGATTGTGTTCTCTCTTGTTTGCCGGTGGTTGTTCCCCCTCAGTAGACGTATGTTTCAACGATGTGATCAATAACACCGATGAAGAACTATACTATCTTCAGAAGTGCCAGGCAAGCAAAACCCCCTTGTTCATTCTGATACAATCCTACTCTCTCGCTCCTACTCTCTTTTACTGCACTAGGACAACAACGATTCATCTGTTACTTGCTGCGGTAGTTGAACCCCTTTATCCTCTGCATGACCTGTCATTGCCACAGTAAATAGATGAAACCCCACTAGCATGAGTAGGAGTTGTTTGAGCCCTAATGTGACTACTCATTCATGTTTGTTTGTCACGCCTGCTATGCTTAGAGTTGTGTCAGGTCTGATTCATCGAGGATGAATTGGAGCAGTGATGAACATGTCCTACTGTGTGTGAGCTAAGTGTGTGAACACGATTTGGTAAAGGTAGTGGTGAGAGGCCATGTAGGAGTACATGGTGGGTTGTCTCATTGAAGCCGTCCTCAGGAACTGAGTTCTGTGTTTGTGATCCATGAAACAGTTACTACCAAGCATTGGGCCCGAAACCAATGGACCCTCTCGGCTTCTTAATCACCCTTGTCGGCTGTGATGCGGTAGGCACGTGGCCGGGTATGTCGGGCGCCCGTTTGGTGTCGGGGAACCCTGTACACATCGTTCGGGGCCGTATGTGGAAACCTCGGCCGGACTCCCTGCGGATGGAACCTGAATAGGCGATAAACCTGGACTAGAGACTTGAGTGTTTAGGTAGGTCGTGGCCGACAACCACGCCAGGCTTCCGCTTGAAGGTTGCCGAGATACATGACATGCACATGGCGGTAAGTGGCGAGAGCGTATGTGAAGAAGTATACCCCTGCAGGGTTAACATCATCTATTCAAATAGCCGTGTCCGCGGTAAAGGACTTCTGGGTTGCCTGTACAGTTCATAGACAAGTGAAAGTGGATACTCTAAAATGCGCAAGATAAGCGTGAGTGCTATGGATGGCATTCTCATAGGGAGACGGGAACGGATCCATAGTGGTGTATTGATATGGTGAATGTGTGGACTCGTGTGCGCCGCCTCAAAAGAGTTACTTGCAGTCGTAGTTTAGGATAGCCACCAAGTCAAAGTTGGCTTGCTACAGTTAAACCCCACCACCCCTTTGTTGATAATAATGCATATGTAGTTAGTTCTGATGTAAGTCTTGCTGGGTACATTTGTACTCACGTTTGCCTATTTTATGTTTTGCAGAGAGACTTTAGTCTCGCTAGTAGTTCCGCGTGAACTTCGACGTTTAGCTTGTTACCTCAGCTACGATCTTGTGCCCTCGGCAGGATCTGGTAGTTAGTCAGGCTTCTCAGCCTTTTTCATTGTAGTTGTCTGTACTCAGACATGTTAAGCTTCCGCATGTGCTTTGACTTGTATGCTCTGAATGTTGGGTCGTGAGACCCATGTTTGTAATATCTCGCTCCTCGGAGCCTATTGAATAAATACTTGAGTTGTAGAGTCATGTTGTGATACCATGTTGTGTTTGCACATATCGAGCATATTGTGTGTATGTTATTGAAATGCTTGGTATGTGTGGGATCTGACTATCTAGTTGTTTATCCTTGGTAGCCTCTCTTACCGAGAAATGTCTCCTAGTGCTTCCACTAAGCCTTGGTAGCTTGCTACTGCTCCAGAACACTTAGGCTGGCCGGCATGTGTCCTTCTTCGTTCCTGTGTCTGTCCCTTCGGGGAAATGTCACGCGGTGTCTTCCGGAGTCCTGTTAGCCTCCTACAGCCCGGTTTACGGAGTCCTGCTAGCCTAGTTGCTACAGCCCGGATTCACTCGCCGATGACCGACACGTTCGTTGTTGGGTCATGTATGTTTGTCCCTGTAAGTTAGTGCCACTTCGGGTTCACGACTAGCCATGTCAGCCCGGGCTCCTTGTCATATGGATGCTAGCGACACTATCATATATGTGTGCCAAAAGGCGCAAACAGTCCCGGGCCTGGTATGGCAACACTCGTGGGAATACCGTGCATGAGTCCGCAGAGTGATATGAGGTGTTACATGCTAGATCAGTGTGGCATTGAGTCGGGGTCCTGACACTCACAAATACCGACAGGTATAGCGGTAGATTTATCGGCCATTTGCAAAGATATTTCAGTAGGTGTCAACTTATTCAATTCAAGTCTACGATATGAATAGAGAGGCATAACACTAACACTGGCTCCAACATCACATAAAGTTGTTTTAACATAGTTTCTTTTAATGGAGCATGGTATAGTTGGTACTCCTGGATCTCCAAGTTTCTTAGGTATTCCACCCTTAAAAGTATAATTAGCAAGCATGGTGGAAATTTCAGCTTCCAGTATCTTTCTTTTATTTGTAACAATATCTTTCATATACTTAGCATAAGGATTCATTTTAAGCATATCAGTCAAACACATACGCAAAAAGATAGGTCTAATCATTTCAGCGAAGCGCTCAAAATCCTCATCATCCTTTTTCTTGGATGGTTTAGGAGGAAAAGGCATGGGTTTCTGAACCCATGGTTCTATTTCTTCACCATGCTTCCTAGCAATGAAGTCTCTTTTATCATAACATTGATTCTTTGATTGTGGGTTATCAAGATCAACAGCAGGTTCAACTTCTACATCATCATTATTGCTAGGTTGAGCATCAACATGAACATCATCATTAACATTATCACTAGGTTCATGTTCATCACCAGATTGTGTTACAACATCAGAAATGGAAATATCATTGGGGTTCTCAGGTGTGTCAACAACAGGTTCACTAGAAGCATGCAAAGTCCTATCATTTTTTTTCTTCTTCTTGGAAGGACTAGGTGCATCAATATTATTTCTCTGAGAATCTTGCTCAATTCTCTTAGGGTGGCCCTCAGGATATGAAGGTTCCTGAGTCATTTTACCCCCTCTAGTCATAACTCTAACAACATTATCATTTTTCTTATTATTCAGTTCATTGAGCAAATCATTTTGAGCTTTAAGCACTTGTTCTACTTGAGTGGTAACCATAGAAGCATGTTTACTAATAAGTTTAAGTTCACCTTTAACTCTAGACATATAATCACTCAAGTGTTCAATCATATAAGCATTCCGTTTCAATTGTCTACCAACATAAGCATTGAAGTTTTCTTGTTTAGCCATAAAGTCATGAAACTCATCCAAGCATTGGCTAGCAAACTTAGTAGATGGGATTTCAACTTTATCATATCTATAGAAAGAATTTACCTTTACTACCTGTATCAGGTTATCAAGACCATGTATTTCTTCAATAGGTTGTATATTAAGGCCATGTATTTTTTCAACAGGAGGTAAATTCTTAACATCTTCAGCTTTAATACCTTTTTCTTTCATAGATTTCTTTGCCTCTTGCATATCTTTAGGACTGAGAAATAGAACACCTCTTTTCTTCGGAGTTGGCTTAGGAGTTGGTTCAGGAAGTGTCCAATTGTTTTCATTAGTCAACATATTATTTACTAACAATTCAGCTTGATCAACAATTCTTTCCCTGAAAACACAACCAGCACAACTATCCAGGTGGTCTCTGGAAGCATCAGTTAGTCCATTATAAAAGATATCAAGTATTTCACTTTTCTTGAGAGGATGACCAAGCAAAGCATTAAGTAATTGGAGAAGCCCC
Organism: Triticum aestivum; assembly: GCF_018294505.1. Classification (NCBI taxonomy): domain Eukaryota; kingdom Viridiplantae; phylum Streptophyta; class Magnoliopsida; order Poales; family Poaceae; genus Triticum; species Triticum aestivum. The sequence continues at coordinate 215,648,017 of NC_057813.1, read as the reverse complement.
CCCCCCCCAAGCTTGTGGGAGACTCTCTTCTTCAATTTGCACAAAATTATATATTTCCCTTAAGGCAGCTTGTTTCTTATGATCGGGGAAATATTTAGCATAAATCATATCCTGGGGACTACGCACACAACCAGGATCAAGAGAATTAAACCATATTTTAGCATCACCCTTTAATTAGAACAAAAATAACTTAAGGATATAATAGTAGTGAGTTTTCTCATCATTAGTGAATAGGGTGGCTATATCATTCAATTTAGTAAGATGCGCCACAACAGTTTCAGATTCATAGCCATAAAAAGGATCAGATTCAACCAAAGTAATTATCTCAGGATCGATAGCGAAATCATAATCCTTATCAGTAACACAGATAGGTGAAGTAGCAAAAGTAGGGTCATATTTCATTCTAGCATTCACAGACTTTTCTTTCAGTTTAGCTAATAATTTCTTAAGATCAGATCTATCATTGCAAGCAAGAAAATCTCTAGAAGTTTCTTCATCCATAACATAACCCTCAGGCACAATAGGCAGTTCATATCTAGGGGGAGAATCTTCATCATCACTTTCATCAATATTATCAGTTTCAATAATTTCATTCTCTCTAGCCCTAGCAAGTTGTTCATCAAGAAATTCACCTAATGGCACCGTAGTATCAAGCACAGAAGTAGTTTCATCATAAGTATCATGCATAGCAGAAGCGGCATCATCAATAACATGCGACATATTAGAATTAATTGCAGAAGCAGGTTTAGGTGTCGCAAGCTTGCTCAAAACAGAAGGAGAATCAAGTGCAGAGCTAGATGGCAGTTCCTTACCTCCCCTCGTAGTTGAGGGAAAAATCTTAGTTCTTTCATCTTTCAAGTTCCTCGTAGTGATCAGCAGATATAAATCCCAAGTGACTCAAAGAATAGAGCTATGCTCCCCGGCAACGGCGCCAGAAAATAGTCTTGATAACCCACAAGTATAGGGGATCGCAACAGTTTTCAAAGGTAGAGTATTCACCCCAAATTTATTGATTCGGCACAAGGGGAGCCAAAGAATATTCTCAAGTATTAGCAGTTGAGTTGTCAATTCAACCACACCTGGATAACTTAATATCTGCAGCAAATTATTTAGTAGCAAAGTAGTATGGAAGTAAAGTAACAGTAGCAGTTTTGTAGTAATTGTAACAGTGGCAACGGTGAAGTAAATAAGCAAAGAGCAATATTTGAAAAGCTCGTAGGCATTGGATCAGTGATGGATAATTATGTCGGATGTGATTCCTCATGTAATAGTTATAACATAGGGTGACACAGAACTAGCTCCAGTTCATCAATGTAATGTAGGCATGTATTCCGAATATAGTCATACGTGCTTATGGAAAAGAACTTGCATGGCATCTTTTGTCCTACCCTCCCGTGGCAGTGGGGTCCTATTGGAAACTAAGGGATATTAAGGCCTCCTTTTAATAGAGTATCGGACCAAAGCATTAACACTTAGTGAATACATGAACTCCTCAAACTACGGTCATCACCGAGAGTGGTCCCGATTATTGTCACTTCGGGGTTGTCGGATCATAACACATAATAGGTGACTATAGACTTGCAAGATAGGATCAAGAACTCACATATATTCATGAAAACATAATAGGTTCGTATCTGAAATCATGGCACTCATGCCCTAGTGACAAGCATTAAGCATAGCAAACTCATAGCAACATCAATCTCAGAATATAATGGATACTAGGGATCAAACCCTAACAAAACTAACTCGATTACATGGTAAATCTCATCAAACCCATCATAGTCCAGCAAGCCTACAATGGAATTACTCACGCACGGTGGTGAGCATCATGAAATTGGTGATGGAGGAAGGTTGATGATGACAACGGCGACGGATTCCCCTCTCCGGAGCCCCGAACGGACTCCAGATCAGCCCTCCCGAGAGAGATTAGGGCTTGGCGGCGGCTCCATATTGTAAATCGCGATGAATCCTTCTCTCTAATTTTTTTCTCCCCGAACATGAATATATAGAGTTGGAGTTGAGGTCGGTGGAGCACCAGGGGGCCCACGAGGCAGGGGGCGCGCCCCCTCCCTCGTGGGCAGGGTGTGGGCCCCCTGGCCTTTATTATTTTGCCAGTATTTTTATTAGTTCCAAAAATATTCTCCGTGGAGTTTCAGGTCATTCCGAGAACTTCTATCTCTGCACAAAAATAACACCATGGCAGTTCTGCTGAAATCAGCGTCAATCCGGGTTAGTTCCATTCAAATCATGCAAGTTAGAGTCCAAAACAAGGGCAAAAATGTTTGGAAAAGTAGATACAATGGAGACATATTAGTCATCGGTATGTTACTTGCCCGAGATTCGATTGTTGGTATCTTCATACCTAGTTCAATCTCGTTACCGGCAAGTCTCTTTACTCGTTTTGTAATACATCATCCCGCAACTAACTTATTAGTCACATTGCTTGGAAGGTTTATTATGATGTGCATTACCGAGAGGGCCCAGAGATAACTCTCCGATACTCGGAGTGACAAATCCTAATCTCGATCTATGCCAACCCAACAAACACCTTCGGAGATACCTGTAGAGCATCTTTATAATCACCCAGTTATGTTGTGACGTTTGGTAGCACATAAGGTATTCCTCCGGTATCCTGGAGTTGCATAATCTCATAGTCGAAGGAATATGTATTTGACATGAAGAAAGCAATAGCAATAAAGCTTAACGATCAACATGCTAAGCTAACGGATGGGTCTTGTCCATCAGATCATTCTCCCAATGATTTGATCCCGTTCATCAAATTACAACACATGTCTATGGTTAGGAAACTTAACCATCTTCGATTAACGAGCTAGTCTAGAAGAGGCTTACTAGGGACACATTGTTTTGTCTATGTATTCACACATGTATCAAGTTTCCGATTAATACAATTCTAGCATGAATAATAAACATTTATCATGATATAAGGAAGTATAAAATAACAACTTTATTATTGCCTCTAGGGCATATTTCCTTCATCCCTAGTCTATGGGGCAGAAGCAGTTATCCCCACGGAACTCATTTACTGTGTCGGCATTCTAGGAATGGGGGTCCCCAGACTTGCATGCATGCGGCCTGCGGCGTGGCTCAAGCAGTGGCCCAGTATGGCCCGTCTTCATCGACCCAAGATCAAGACCCTCGCGAGGGGCCAAGCCTGGTAGGGTGGATGATGCAAGGCTTCCTCAGGGGCGGCCTCGCTAGGCAGGCTCGCGAGGAGGCGGAGACATGAAGGCAAGGAATACCTCACGAGGTGCTCATGACGCAAGCCATGACGATCGAGACCAGGCGGGCGCCAGCCACAGCAGTGTCCTCGTTTCATCTTTGGTGCAAAGGCAGCAAGCGCAGGCGCGGAGTACCAAGGCATCAAGCAAAGGTTTCCATATTGGTGAAATGAGACCAAGACCAGCAGGACGGCAGGACAAAGATCACCGTGGATCCCAAGACGACGTCATCGCTAGTGCCTTTGGCAGTCGAAGACCAACTTTAGTCAGGATAGCTTGTACTAGCTGTCCCCCTTCAAAATGGCCGTTGTTGGCTCCCTTCCCGCTCAATATTTGGGAAGAGGACCAGGGCCTCCATAAATAGAGATAGCCACCATAGTAGAACAGGGGAACGAGGGACAGATCTCACCCAGAGCCAACAAAGGACGGATCTCACCCAGAGCCAACAGAGAGAATGATGTCACCCAGAGCCAACAGAGGGACGGATCTCACCCAGAGCCAACGGAGACGGAGCAATTCCTCTCCAAGCACAGCACCCCAAGAACACCCCTCGGTAGGCTGTTCTTCCTATGCACTGTTCATCATCAGCCCTAGAGGCAATCCACCACAGCATACACTAGATTAAGATATCACACCACAACGGTGGCCCGAACCAGTATAAACCTTGTGTCCCTTGTGTTGTTCATCGTGTAGCTTAGATTCGCGGCGAGGTTTTGGGGCGTGGATCGGTAGGGGGAAGATCTTTGTGCGCACCACAGAGTTCGAACCTTAAGGGTTTTGCCGGAACCCGATATCCGACATATTGGTCAACTCGAGTGCTTGCCTATGATGCAGTAGTGGAGAAACAACACATGTGTGACGATGTTGTGCTTCTCGAGGAGAACCATCTCTGGGTTGCTACGTGTGTCGCATGCTACCAGCAAGCCCTGCATCGCTATCATAGCCGCAGGGCATGCCCGGTGTTTTGAGGAAGGCGACCTATTCCTTAGATGCGTTCAGTTCGCCAAGGGTACAAACAGGTTGACACCAAAGTGGGAAGGCCCTTACCGGGTAATACGAGTCACCAGACCTGGTGCAGTACGTCTCGAGACCAGAGATGGCATTCAATTGCGAAACTCATGGAATATTGAGCATCTCCGCAAGTTCTACCTGTAAGGTGCGCCTGTCGGGCCCTGCCTAGCAGCCACCCTTTTGTACATTCCTTGCCTCAGCTGCATGTAACCCCTTGTACAAAGCCAGGCGCAGACCCTGAGCAACAGAGAAATAAATGAAGCGCTGGGGGCCCCCGACAAGTTCCATGCATGCATAAGCATATCATGGGCATTGCATGTTCATGTAGATAGGTTGCATGATCATGTAGATAGATGATGACCCACAAGTATAGGGGATCTATCATAGTCCTTTCAATAAGTAAGAGTGTCGAACCCAACGAGGAGCAAAAGGAAATGACAAGCGGTTTTCAGTAAGGTATACTCTGCAAGCACTGAAATTGTAGGTAACAGATAGTTTTGTGATAAGATAATTTGTAACAAGTAACAAGCAATGAAAGTAAATAAAGTGTAGCAAGATGACCCAATCCTTTTTGTAGCAAAGGACAAGCCTGGACAATTTCTTATAATGAGAAAAGCGCTCCCGAGGACACATGGGAATTATTGTCAAGCTAGTTTTCATCACGCTCATATGATTCGTGTTCGGTACTTTGATAATTTGATATGTGGGTGGACCGGTGCTTGGGTACTGTCCATTATTGGACAAGCATCACTTATGATTAACCCCTATTGCAAGCATCCGCAACTACAAAAGAAGTATTAAGGTAAACCTAACCATAGCATGAAACTAATGGATCCAAATCAGCCCCTTAAGAAGCAACACATGAACTAGGGTTTAAGCTTCTGTCACTCTAGCAACCCATCATCTACTTATTACTTCTCAATGCCTTCCTCTAGGCCCAAATAATGGTGAATTTTCATGTAGTCGACGTTCACATAACACCACTAGAGGAGAGACAACATGCACCTCATCAAAATATCGAACGAATACCAAATTCACATGACTACTAATAGCAAGACTTCACCCATGTCCTCAGGAACAAACGTAACTACTCACAAAGCATATTCATGTTCATGATAATAGGAGTATTAAGATGCATTAAGGATCTGAACATATGATCTTCCACCAAATAAACCAATTTGCATCAACTACATGGAGTAATCAACACTACTAGCAACCCACAGGTACCAATTTTTGGTTTTGATACAAGATTGGCTATAAGAGATGAACTAGGGTTTTGAGAGGAGATGGTGCTGGTGAACATGTTGATGGAGATTGACCCCCTCCCGATGAGAGGATCGTTGGTGATGATGCAAAGGGAGCAAGCGCAGGTGCGGAGTACCGAGGCATCAAGCAAAGGTTTCCATATCGGTGCACGAGACCAAGACCAGCAGGATGGCAGGACGAAGATCACCGTGGAGCCTAAGACGGCGTCATCGCTAGTGCCTTTGGTAGTCGAAGACCAACTTTAGTCAGGATAGCTTGTACTAGTTGTCCCCCTTCAAAATGGTCGTTGCTGGCTCCCTTCCCGCTCAATATTTGGGAAGAGGACCAGGGCCTCTATAAATAGAGATAGCCACCACAGTAGAACAGGGGAACGAGGGACGAATCTCACCCAGAGCCAACAAAGGGACAAATCTAACCCAGAGCCAACAGAGAGACGGATCTCACCCAGAGCCAATAGAGGGACGGATCTCACCTAGAGCCAACGGAGACGGAGCAATTCCTCTCCAAGCACACCATGTCAAGAACACCCCTCGCGAGGCTGTTCTTCCTCTGTACTTTTCTTCATGAGCCCAAGAGGCAATCCACCACACCACACATTGGATTAGCGTATTACACCACAACGGTGGCCCGAACCAGTATAAACCTTATGTCCCTTGTGTAGTTCATCGTGTAGCTTAGATTCGCGGCGAGGTTTTGGGGCGTGGATCGGTAGGGGGAAGATCTTCGTGCGCACCCCAGAGTTCGAACCTTAAGGGTTTTGCCGGAACCCGATATCCGACATTTGGTGTGCCAGGTAGGGGTGCACCGGAATCTTCTTTCCGCGGTTCTGCGTTCCATCACTTCGCCGCATCCATGGCGGACGCTCGCCGAGCTCGCGCCAAGCGTCGGGCTTCTCTTGCCGCCCGTGTCGCCCAAACGGCTCTCGTCGTTCTTCATCGCCTGCCGCCAACGCCGCTACGGGCCCGGCGGGGAATGAGCAGCAAGCATCGTCGGTGCATCCCTTGGTGCGGCGGGAAGGCCGCACCGCCACTCTATCGCTAACTCCAGCTGGTTCGTCGTCTCACGCTTGTCAGGCACCCACGGACGCGCATGCCGCGTTGCTCCTGGCATGTGAGCTCCTGCACTACTGCCCCGCTGATGACCTCTACGAGGAGTGGCTCGCTCACATCACCGAGCTCGTCAGGGCCGCAGGGGGCTCTCCTGCATCGTCCCTCTCGTTGCCTCACCCTCTGTCCTGCATGGGTGATACAGCTCAGGAGGCGCCTCCGCCATCTCCTCCCCAAGAAGGCGCCCTGGCCCCAAGGTGCGTGGCCCTTGGACGAGACCCACCGCGTCCGGCGGCCGCGTGACAAGAAAGGAGCTGCCAAGAAATCCCTCGGCCCCAAGAAGGCGCTCGCGTGCTCCCTGCTCCAGCGCGTCAAGACCGCATCCCTGTGCCAGCACATCAAGACCCCGCGCTGCCCCTGGCGGCGGCATGCAGGAATCTCCAAGAGAAAGCCCCGCGTCTGCAAAGGGCTCCGGTGGCCACAGCAGGCTCCCGCGCTTTCACCACCAAGCTGCGCAGCGTCGCCTGGCCGGGCAAGTTCAAGCCAGATCTGCCTCCTCACTACGACGACACTGCCGACCCCCAGGAATTCCTGCGGCTCTACGAATTGGGCATCGAGGCATCCAACAGAGACGAAAAGGTCATGGCGAACTGGTTTCCCATGGCGCTCAAGGATGGTGCCCGCACCTGGCTCCTGAACCTGCCTCGGGGCTCGATCTCCTCTTGGGACGAGATGCGCAGCCGTTTCATCGCCAACTTCCAGGGCACTCACGACCGTCCTCCGGTCATGGGTAACCTGCGCCACATCAAGCAGCAGCCGGGAGAGACCCTGCAGAAGTACATCCAGCGCTTCAACAACGCTCGCCTCAAGATTCCCAAGGTGGCTGAGGAGGCCATCATCTCAACGTTCTCCGATGGTGTCCGCGATGTCAAGATGAAGGAGGAGCTCGCCATCCACGAGGATCTGTGCACATCTCTAGAGTTTTTCAACCTGACGACCAAGTGCGCAAGAGCCAAGGAGGGGCGCTCTCCCTCCTCGAGCTTCCGGCTATTGACCCAGAAGAGAAGAAAGCCAAGGCCAAGGACGTGAAGTGCAAAGGAGCAGCTGTGCTCGCAGCAGAACCAGACACGAAGCGCGGCAGGGACCAGCCGGAGTCGTCCAAGGGCAACCAATTCTGTGCCTACCACAACCTCTACACACACAACACCAACGAATTCCAAGAGCTCAGAGCCGTTCGAGAAGGATGCATCGGTCGACGCCTCGAGCGCAACGACCGGGGCTACGGCCGAGGAGGTGAAAGAGGTGGAGGACGATGGGATGACCAAGGCCCTCCCCAGGAGTGGCGTGACCGACCTCACGAGGATCGCTGGCAGGACTAGCCTCACATGGGGGCTTGGAGGGACTAGCCTCGCGAGGATCGCCCGCATGGCAACGATGGCCTTCCTCCTCTACCACCACCACCAAGAAGGAATGATGACCACCACCAGGATGAGGGGGCTGGGGGCTTCCAGGAGCCACATGCTATCACTTGCATCTTGGGCGGAGCCCAGGCCCCAGCCTCTCAGTGCATCTTCAAGCAATTTGCTCGCGAGGTGAATACAGTCCTTCCCAAGCTCGAGGCCACACGCCCTCTTAGGTGGTCCATGTGTGCCATCACTTTCAGCTCAGCAGATCAACTCAAGTGCACGGCCATAGCTGGCATCCTCCCAATGCTTTGTTCCCCTGTCATCAGCAATGTGCAAGTTACCAGGACTCTCATTGATGGAGGAGCAGGACTCAATGTTCTGTCCGTCGAGATGTTCAACAACCTTCAAGTGCCCTATGATCAACTTCATCCAACCAAGCATTTCTCAGGAGTTACTGATGGCTCCACCACTCTAATAGGGCAGGTTCGCCTTCCTGTCACCTTCGGGCAGCGCAAGAACTACCGCATTGAGCTCATCGACTTTGACATTGCCCACATTCGCCTTCCATACAATGCCATCCTCGGGTATCCAGCCTTGGCCAAGTTCATGGCGGTAACTCACCATGGTTACAATGTCCTCAAGATGCCGGGAAGCAGCGGAATCATCATAGTCCCTTGCAAAGAGAAGGATGCGGTGTGCTCTCTCGAGCGTGCCTTCCAAGCTGCATCAGTCGAGGACCGAGACAGCAAGGGCGGGAACCCTCCCGAGGCAGTTCCCAAGAAGAAGAAGACATCACCCAGCTCAAGGCCTCAGGAGGTTGGCATCTCCGGAGGCGCCGCATCAGGATCTGCGCCCGTGCAAGGGGCGCCTCCCTCCATCACATAGGAAGGCACGCCCGGTGCCCTCCTCGGGTAGGGCTCGGGGGACCTCTTCTGGAGGGCCTCAGACTTTGCCAAGATCACGAGGGAGGCGCTCGGGCACCACTTGGAGGCGTGCTTCATAGCATGCTTCCCTCAGGAAGGCATGGAGCAAGGAAGGCCCAACCCTCAGGAGTTCATCACCAAGACCAGTCTGGAGCTGCAGGAATCAAGAGTCATACGCGACGATCACCGCCTACTGGAGTAGCTCCCCATCCAGGTGAGGATGGCGGGTTGCGCGTCTGCATCGACTACCCGGGGCTCAGCTGAGTCACATCTCAGGAGTGCTTCTGGCCTTTGCGCGTGGGACACTGCGAGGTTCCGCTGCATAGCTACATTCGCATGCCTTTCGGTCTGCCCAACGAGGCTGTCGCTCACCAGCGTATTCTATGGAGCATTCTGGCATCTCAGGAGGCCAGGCACCACGCAGTCCTGGCAGAGATGGAGATGGTCCTCAAGGAACCGCCCGGACCCCCAGAGCTTCCCGAGGCTCAGGGCTCCGGTGGCTCATGAGGATCGGTCTCTTCACCGTGCATCGTCAGCTACTCAAACACCCGCTCTACAATGGTACCAGGTGACATCTTTCGAGTTCATTTCAGCTGAGAGCGCCCTCAGGGCTGCATTATTCCCAGGTCGCGTGGGTCTGTCCCTGCGGCATGTATCCCTTTTGCTTATGTCTTTAGTTTACCTTGCTGGGGGCGCCCCACGGGCTACATCATCCCCAAGCTGCTCGGGCCTGACCCAGTGGCGTGTATCTCTCCTGCATTTGTCTAAGCTGATTTGCCCTTCATGCTTAACCAGACTATGATTATCATCTCCCGCCTACCATGGGCCTTTTTCTCCCTCATGCAAATCGCTTGCACGTTAAAAGGGGGGCGCCTGAGCATCACGGCTCAGGAGCTCTTGCTGGCTCTCCAGCCATCACCCCCTGGCCTTGTCCACAGCATCATGACCTGGCATACTAGCGGCGGCTGAGCTCGCTCGAGGGCCAGGACCTGAGGACGAGAGCATTTGTATCTGACCACCTCGCAGGAACACTCAGCCGCCCAAGGCTCAAGATCAGGCGCAACCCGCCTTGAGGTAGGGCCTCTTGAGTCCCACATTGGCTCACGAGTGCCCAGATACACCTCGTCTAGCCCTACCATGCCAGCCACGTGTCAGGGCGGGGCTGTACGCGCCCCGGGGGCTCCTCCCGGAGGGGCCCCCCTCCCACGTACCAGTGGAAGCACCATGCTTCGTGCTGGCTGACGACACCACAGAGGAGCGGCTATGCCCGTACACATACGGAAGTGCTATGCTCCACGCTGGTGATAAACAACTGAGGGCAGCCCATGGTTGTATCAACCTCAGGGAGCCCAGAGCTTAGTGTCTGGCCTCATTGCAATGCCTCCCCTCGGGAGCGTCACGTGAGGGGCCGGACACGGGGGCTGCGCCCGGGTCACGCCCGAGCGCACACCACCCAGCCAGGTCCCTCGGACCTGGTCGTCGCGCGCCCCTCCCCGAGCAGAGCCAAGCTACAAAGACCGTTTGAACGTCAAGGGGGACTCTTGAGCATCGCGACTTAGGAGCCTAACTGGTCATGTAGCCCCTCACCCCTTAGTTCCGCAAGGCTAACGGCGGTTGAGGTATGCGCGGGGCCGGGTCCTGCCGACATAGAACGACATATTTACTCCTACACCCCCTCCTTATTTGAAGTTTGTGCGTCAAGGGGGACTCCTGAGCATCGCGACTCAGGAGCCTAACTTGTCACGTAGCCCCTCACTCCTTGGTCCCGTCCTGGTGATCCCATCGGGACTAACAGCGGCTGAGGTATGCGCGGGGCCAGGCCTTGCCGACGTAGAACACAAAGTAAATAGAAAGGAAACCGCCAAATCTCGCAAAATTCAGAAGCAAATATTACAAACCATAAATTGTCCTCACGATACCAAACACAAGTTTAAACGCCTCCACGAGGCATGGTGCATGTTGCAGGAGTTGAAACAGGAAAGAAGCCACGAGAAGATCACCCTTGAGCAGCGCCGTCATTCGCTAGGAGTCCCACCTCCGTGGTGGTGTTGCGCCTGTCAGCTCCACCTCCCGATGCCACGGGATCAGCAGTACCTTCCATGGGCGTAGTGGCGAAGGCGCGGAACTTCACTAGCAGGGCTTCCGCTCGACCCTTCACGGCTTCAGCAGCAGCGGCGGAGCGCTCGGCGTCCATAGGCTCCAGCAGCTCGTCAAGGTTGGCGCCAGGGTTGTCGGCGTTCTGGGAACGGGGGTCCCCATACTTGCCTGCCTACGGCCTGCGGCGTTGCTCAAGTGGTGTCCCAGTACATCCCATATTCACCAACTCAAGCTCAAGACCCTCGCGAGGGGCCAAGCCTCGTGATGCGGAAGACGAAAGGCTTCCTCAGGAACGGCCTCACCAGGCAGGCTCGTGAGGACGCGGAGAGATCAAGGCAAGGGTACCTCGCGAGGTGCTCGTGATGCAAGCCATGATGATCGAGACCAGGCGGGCGCCAGGCGGGCGCCGGCCTGTGCAGTGTCCTTGTTTCCTCTTTGGTGCAAAGGGGGCAAGCACAGGCGTGGAGTACCGAGGCATCAAGCAAAGGTTACCATTTCGGTGCAACGAGACCAAGACCAGCAGGGCGGCAGGACGGAGGTCACCGTGGAGCCCAAGACGGCGTCATCGCCAGTGCCTTTGGCAGCCGAAGACCAACTATAGTCAGGATAACTTGTACTAGATGTTCCCCTTCAAAATGGCCGTTGTTGGCACCCTTCCCGCTCAATATTTGGGAAGAGGACCAGGGCCTCTCTATATAGAGATAGCCACCATAGTAGGAGGGGGATGGAATACTTCTGAGGCAAACCACCATCACAAGAACACCTTTTGCGAGGTTGTTCCTCCCTTGTACTGTTCATCATCATCCCCTAAGGCAATCCACCACACCACACCGGAGTAGGGTATTACACCACAACGGTGGCCCGAACCAGTATAAATCTTGCGTCCCTTGTGTTTTTCATCCTTTAGCTTAGATTCTTAGCGAGGCATTGGAACATGGATCGGTAGGGGGAAGATCTTTGTGCGCACCCCAGAGTTCGAACCTTAAGGGTTTTGCCGGAACCCAATATAGGACATTTGGCGTGCCAGGTAGGGGTGCGCCTGAATCTTCCTTCTGCTGTTCTGTGTTCGATCGTTCGTCGCATCCATGGCTGACACTTGCCGAGCTCGCGCCGAGCGTCGGGCTGCTCTCGCCGCCCATGTTGCCCAGACGGCTCCCGTCGGTGGGCCTCCCCTTCGTTCCCTGTCGCCTGCCGCCCACGCCGCCACTGGCCCAGTGGGGAACGAGCAGCAGGCGTCGTCGCTGCATCCCTCGATGCGGCGGGAAGGCCGCACCGCCACCCCGTCGCTGACTCGAGCTGGTTTGTCGTTGAACGCCCGTCGCGCTCCCACGGACGCGCATGCCGCGTTACTCCTGGCACGTGAGCACCTGCACTACCATCCCGTCGACAACCTCTACGAGGAGTGGCTAGCTCGCATCAGCGAGCTCGTTAGCGCCGCAGGGGGCTCCCCTGCGTCGTCCCTCTCGCTGCCTCTCCCTCCGTCCTGCGTGGGTGATGCAGCTCAGGAGGCGCCTTCGCCACCTCCTCCCCAAGAAGGCGCCCTGGCTCCAAGGCGTGTGACTCCTGAACGAGACCCACCACGTCCAGCACCCGCGCGACAAGAAAGGAGCTCCCAAAAAATCCCTCGTCCCCAAGAAGGTGCTCGTGTGCTCCCTACGCCGGCACGTCATGACCGCATCCCTGTGCCACCACGTCAAGACCCCGCGTTCCCCCTGGCGGCGGTGCGCGGGAATCCCCAGGAGCAAGCCCCGCGTCAGCAAAGAGCTCCAGTGGCCACCGCAGGCTGCCACGCCTTCACCACCGAGCTGCGCAGTGTCGCATGGCCGGGCAAGTTCAAGCCGGATCTGCCTCCTCGCTACGACGGCACTGCCGACCCCGAGGAGCTCCTACAGCTCTACGAGTTGGGTATCGAAGCGGCCAACGGAGACGAAAAGGTCATGGCGAACTAGTTTCCCATGCTGCTCAAAGATGGTGCCCGCACCTGGCTCCTGAACCTGCCTCCCGACATGATCTCCTCTTGGGATGAGATGCGCACCCGCTTCATCGCCAACTTCCAGGGCACTCGCGATCGTCCTCCAGTCATGGGTGACTTGTGACACATCAAGCAGCAACCTGGAGAGACCCTGCAAAAGTACATCCAGTGCTTCAACAATGCTCGCCTCAAGATTCCCAAGATGACCGAGGAGGCCATCATCTCAGCGTTCTCTGACGGTGTCTGTGACGTCAAGATGAAGGAGGAGCTGGCTATCCACGAGGATCTGTGCACATCTCTAGAGCTGTTCAACCTGGCGACAAAGTGTGCAAGGGCTGAGGAGGGATGCCTCTCCCTTCTCGAGCTCCCAGCCGCTGACCCAGAAGAGAAGAAAGCCAAGGCCAAGGACATGAAGCACAAGGGAGAAGATGTGCTCGCAGCGGAGCCAGACACGAAGCACGGCAGGGACCAGCCGGAGTCGTCCAAGGGTAGCAGGTACTGCGTGTACCACGACCTCCACACCCACAACACTAATGAATGCCAAGAGCTCAGGGCTGTCCAAGAAGGACGTGTCAGTCGATGCCCCGAGCGCAACGATCAGGGCTACGGCCGAGGAGGAGGAAGAGGTGGAGGACTATGGGACGATCGTGGCCCTCGCCAAGGGTGGCGTGACCGACCTCGCGAGGACCGCTGGCGGGACCACCCTCGCAAGGGGCTTGGAGGGATCAGCCTCGTGAGGATCACCCGCAAGGCAACGCAGGCCTTCCCCCTCTGCCACCACCACCAAGAAGGAATGACGACCATCATCAGGACGAGGGGCTGGGGGCTTCCAGGAGCCACGTGCTATTGCATGAATCTTGGGCGGTGCCCAAGCCCCAGCCTCTCAGTGCATTTTCAAGCAGTTTGCTCACGAGGTGGATGCAGTCCTCCCCAAGCTCGGGGCCACACGCCCTCTCAGGTGGTCCACATGCGCTATCACATTCAGTTCGGCGGATCAGCTCAAGTGTGCGGCAACAGCCGGTGTCCTCCCAATGCTCTGTTCCCCAGTCATCAGCAATGTGCAAGTTACCAGGACCCTCATCTATGGCGGCGCAGGACTCAACGTTCTCTCTGTCGAGACGTTCAACAATCTCCAAGTGCCATATGACCAGCTTCAGCCGACCAAGCCTTTCTCAGGGGTTATTGACGGCTCCACCACCCCGATAGGGCAGGTCCGCCTCCCTGTCACCTTTGGACAGCGCAAGAACTATCGTACCGATCTCATCGACTTCGACGTTGCCCACATCCACCTGCCGTACAATGCCATCCTCGGGTATCCGGCCCTGGCCAAGTTCATGGCGGTGACTCACCATGGTTACAATGTCCTCAAGATGCCAGGAAGCGGCAGAGTCATCACAATCCCTTGCAAAGAAAAGGATGCGGTGTGCTCTCTCGAGCGTGCCTTCCAAGCCGCATCAGTTGAGTACCCAGACAGCAAGAGTGGGAACCTTCCCGAGGCAACTCCCAAGAAGAAGAAGACATCACCCAGCTCAAGGCCTCAGAAGGCAGCCACCTCTGGTGGCACCGCACCAGGATCTGCGCCCGTCCAAGGGGCGCCTCCCTCCATTGCATAGGAAGGCGCGCCTGGCGCCCTCCTCGGGCAAGGCTCGGGGGCTCTCTCCTGGAGGGCCACTGACTTTGCCAAGATCACGAGGGAGGCACTCGAGCACCACTTGGAGGCATGCTTCGCGGCACGTTTCCCTCAGGAAGGCATGAGGCAAGGAGGGCCCAACCCTCAGGAGTTCATCACCAAGGTCACTCAGGAGTTGTAGGAATTGAGAGTCATACGCGATCATCACCGCCTACCCGGTGTAGCTCCCCATCTGGGCAAGGATGGCGAGCTGCGCATCTGCATCGACTACCCAGGGTTCAACCGAGTCGCGTCTCAGGAGCGTTACTGGCCTTCGCGCGTGGGATGCTGCGAGGGTCCACCTCACAGCTATGTTCGCATGCCTTTCGGCCTGCCGAACGCGGCTGCTGCTCACCAGCGCCTGATGAGGAGCATTCTGGAGGCTCAGGTGGCCAGGCACTGCACATTCCTAGAGGAGATGGAGATGGACTTTGCGGAGCCGCCCGGACCTTCAGAGCCTCCCGAGGCTTAGGGCTGCGATGGCTCGTGAGGATTGGCTTCTTCACCGTGCGTCGTCAGCTACTCCAACACTCGCTCTGCAATGATATCAGGTGAGATCTTCCGAGTTTCATTTCAGCTGGGAGCGCCCTTAGGGCTGCATCATTCCCAGGTCGTGTGGGTCTGTCCTCGCGGCATGTATCCGTTTTGCTTATGTCGTTAGCTTACCTTGTTGGGAGCACCCCTTGGGCTGCATCATCCCCAAGCCGCTCGGGCCTGAACCAGTGGCATGTGTCTTTCCTGCATCTATCTAAGCTGATTTGCTCTTTGCGACTAACCTGCCTATGATAATCGCCTGCTCGATTGACACCTACCTTTGGAGCCGCTCGCTCTGGCATGACGCTTGTGCATGGGTCCATCCCTGCAACATCGACAAATCTGAGTGGTCGAGCTCTGGCCGCGATAGCCCCGCAAGGCGCTACCTCACCACGCCCTCAGTGCCCTCGTCACTCCCTCAGATCAACCAATGGCTGGCCGACAATCGTAATGGCAGTCCCTGTTTTCCTCATGTTGGTTTACAGGGTCCACCTAGGGAATAACGTGGGGAGTGTCATGAGTCCTCTCTCTCTCACCCGTGCAATCCGCTCGCGCGTTGAAAGGGGGATCCTGAGCATCGCGACTCATGAGCTCTTACTGGCTCTCCAGCCCTCACCCCCTGGCCTTGTCCATGGCATCGCGACCTGGCATACCAGCGGCGGCTGAGCTCGCTCGAGGGCCGGGACCTGAGAATGTAGAGCACGAAGGATAGTGCAGGGAAGAAAGGAGAAGCTCACGAAGGCCTGACCCAGCAACATCCCAGCTGCCGACACGCATGTCCGGCACCTCGCTAAGGAACGGCTCCGAGCTCTCGAGATAAGTCACGCTCCTAGAACAGCTAATCAATGCAACCCCAAACCCTCACTTAATGCGGCTCTGTGACGGCGACATTGCCTTCCTTTCTTGCCTAGCGGCGGTTGCTTGAGCACTAAAGTGGACCTCCTAAGCATCACGCCTCAGGGGCTCTTACTGGACCTCGGGCCGCTCAACTCCTGGCCTTGACCACGGCATCGCGACCTGGCATACCAGCGACGGCTGAAGCCTGCCTGGGGACCGGGACCTATCAGCGTAGAGCACCAAGCCCTTGTGAGGTTAGAAAGGGGGAACTGAGCCGGGACAGGACAAGCATCTTGCACCACTTCGCGATAAGGATAATATCAACAAAAGACATTGCAGATGCTTTACATGCCCCCACGGGGTATTTCCTTGATTCCTCACAGGAAACAAAAGGTGCAAATCCTAAGGAGCCCTAACTACAGGTGCCTCTGCGGCCGACGCCATCATCAATAGTGGGCCACGAGGGGCCGGCGCCAATCCCATCCAGATCAGCCGCACCGGCATCCTGACGCAGCAACTCTGCTCTGGGTGCGACGCGAGCTCAAGGGCTCGTAGCTGTCGTTGCTCGTCTCCGGAGTCACGAGAAGCTCGGGAGAGTCGCTGGACCCTCCGGCATCTCCGCTGCTACCAGAGGAGCTGCTGAGGAAGCGGGTGACAGGCCTAGCCCTCGCCACTTTGATCCGCCGGCCGCCTTCCCTGGGGCAGCACTCCAGCCGGCGTCCTTCCGCGTCGAAGACCTTGAAGAGCATCAAGGAGGCGCCATCGTATTCGAAATGAATCACGAAGGCGCCCCCTGTTCGGCATACCCGGGCGATCTCACCCCAGCCTCGGGTCATGAAGACCTTGCCCGGAGCGACAACCTCAACCTTTGCTCTGGTCGCAGGGGTACCACAGCCGGCGTGCTGCAACCAATGCTTGAGAGGCCCCATCGATGGCATCTCGAAGGCAAAATAAGGAGGAAAGCGAATCCAGGAGCTTGGAGGCATGGCGGCGTGAAGCACGAGCTTGCTAGAGGAGTCCGTGGCATGGACTCCAGGGGCGACGATGCGCATCGCCGTGATTCGTATGTGTTGCCGGCGGTGCGGGCGGCGCCGCTTGGCGTCTTCTTCCCTAGGGCCCTCAGCTCGGGCGTACAAGGGCAGCGGAAACCCAGGTGGTGGCCACTCGTACCAAGGCCTCGACGTCTCCTGCCGAGTGACCTCATCACAGCGGCCAGGGACCGGCCGCTTCTTCTGCGGGAGCGGGTCGGGCCCCTCTCGGGGAGCCTTTCCTTTCTCCTCAGCTGAGAACCGGCAGATCAGCGCCATTGGCGTCAAGATGGAGGAGGAGCGAGGAAGAAGGAGTGGAGCAAGCGGAGATGGACTGCGAGGGCTCACGCCACTCCGTACTAAAAGTCGAGAGGAGGCCAACCATCGGCCTCCATGATAACTGTAAGTGCATCTAGTGCCCCTTAGTGATTTTGGTGTATTGAAGACTTATAGGTTAAGGGACTGATGCGTTTGTGAGTGTACAAAGGTCTATAAGTCTATGAGGAGTTTGATATTTACAGAGAAAGTCGACGCCTAAAAATGAAGTTCTTCGACTGAAGACTTTGGATTTCTAAAGACTTTCTGAAGACTTTGAAAGTGAAGAAATTGGTGTGACCTTGAAGACTTGGTAATCATTCGAGGAACATGAAGCGTGAAGACTCTTGTTTTTATTGTTTCAGTTTCTCTTTCTTGAATCATAGGAAACACCCTACTGTTAAAGGGGGTCGAGGAAATACTAAAGAAAAATTTCCATGTGATGCTCAACTCAAAATCCTACACCTACCAATCCCTTCAAGTGAAGCCATTGGAAATCTCATACAGTTCAGTCATATTCTTCAGGGACAGAGACGAAGTTCTTTTGGTCTCTAAGGAATTTGTTCTGACTGAGGAGTTAGGAATTCGCCAGTGCGGATTGCCTACACAGTGAGGAACATGATAGCCCTGAGGAATTTGAGACTCAAAATTCCGACCGTTGCTGTGCCATGCGCCAGCTGTACCAAAATATCTACCCACCTAACGGTCATATCAGACAAGGGCATTTATGTCTTATCATGTTGGGTTGCTCCCTAGGCTATAAATAGCCGCCCCCTACAACCACTAGTTGGTTGGCTGCTCCGAGAGAAACTAACACTTGTCATTTGAGAGCATCCCATCCTTCGAGGACTTTGAGTGAAAATCATCAAGTGAGGAAAACCCAAACCCAAACCTTCAAAACCCCAAAGTGATTGAGCATCACTGAAGAGATTGATCCTGCATGGATCCGATGCTTGTTACCTTTGAAGACTATGCTTCTTCCAGACGGTTAGGCGTCAAGGTCTAGAGCATCCAAGAGGAATTGTGGATCGCCGAGTGACCAAGTTTGTGAAGGTCCGGAAGTCACCTGAAGACTTACCACGAGTGATTGGGCGAGGTCTGTGTGACTTTAGATCAAGGAGAATATGGTGAGGACTGTGTGTCCGGGACTGTGTGTCCTCGAGTTTAAATACTCAGTCGCTCCAACCAGATGTACAATTGAGACAGCAGTTGGAACTGGTCTACCAAATCATTGTCTTCACCGAGCTTACTGGTTCTATCTCCTCAACTCTTTCATTTCCTCATTTCTGTTGCTGTGTGCTTGTTCATATCTGTTTGAAGACTTTGACTGAAGACTTTCTCAATTTCCTCTGTTCAATTTCTTCAGTCTGTCCATCTTCATCTTGTGTTATCCTATGCTTACGCTTTCTGTACTCTGTGCTTGTCTTCATTTCATCATGATGACCATGCTTGTGTTCTGCTATGTTTACTTTTGAGTACTTATTCCGCTGCAAGTAGTTCTTCATTTAGGAATTTCCTCACTGGCAAATTCCTCAGTGAAGAATTCATAAAAATCGCCTATTCACCCCCTTCTAGTCAATATAACGCACTTTCAATTGGTATCAGAGCAAGGTACTCCCTTGTTCTGTGTGATTTTGGTTTAACCGCCTGGAGTTTTAGTTATGTCGACCGCAGGTATGATCAAGGTCTCTGCTGGGTGTCCTACCTTTGATGGAATGGACTACCCTTACTGGAAGAATAAGATGCGAATGCATCTTGAGGCAATTGATAACGATATCTGGTATGTTGTGGAAAATGGTGTTCCCTCTGTCACACCCTCCCTGAATGCTGCTGATGTGAAGAGATTCAAGCAACTCGATTCTCAAGCGAAGAACATCATATGTGGCCATCTGAGCAAAGGGCAATATGGTAGAGTGAGTGCTTTGGAAACTACTAAGCTTATCTGGGATAGGCTCTCCAAAGTAAATGAAGGAGTCTCAACTCAATGTGACTCTCGTGTTGACGTTCTTCCCAATCTCTTCAACCGCTTCAAAAGACTCAACAATGAAAATGTTCAGCAAACCTTCGACCACCTCACTAATATCTCGAATGAGCTTCAAGCGCTTGGTGCCACTGACATCACCGACCATGAGGTGGTGAAGAAATTGTTGAGATCGCTCGATTCTTCATTTGACACTCTGGCATTGATGATTCAAGAGCGTGCTAATTACATGTCACTTGATCCTGCTGATATCCTCGAGAGGCTAAACACTCATGAGTTCCAGCTTGCTGAGAAGAGAGATCTCTATGGTTTGAGCTATGGCAAACCACGTGCTCTGAAGGCCAAGGCAGTCTCTGAGTCTGAAGAAGAGGACTCCACTAGTAGCCTTGGTGATCCTGAAGAACTGAGCCAGGAACTAGCACTGCTCGTGAAGAAATTTCAGAAGTTCTCAAGACGTGGTCGCTTTGGAAAATCCTCAAGGAGCAATGATTCCTCATCCAATGACTACAAGAAGAGGTTATGCCACAAATGCAAGAAACCTGGTCACTACATTCAAGATTGTCCTCAGTGGGATAAGGAATTGAAGAAGAAGAAATACAAGGATTACAGTTCTGATGATGCCAAGAAGAAGAAGAAATCTTCAAAGTCTTCATCATCAAAATCCTCGAAGTCTTCATCTCACAAGAAGAGCAGCTTCAATAAGGCTCGGGCATTCATTGGCAAGGAAATGTACTCTGAGGCTGAATCTGAGGAACATGAGGACGAGGAGGCATCTGAGGAGTCTGAGTCGGGTGTGGCGAGCCTAGCTCTCGCTACTGCTTTCGTCAGCAAGTCTATGTTCAACTCTGAAGAAAATGGCTTCACCAACAAGACT
The DNA here is from genome assembly GCF_018294505.1 of Triticum aestivum. NCBI lineage: Eukaryota > Viridiplantae > Streptophyta > Magnoliopsida > Poales > Poaceae > Triticum > Triticum aestivum. The sequence goes on along the minus strand of NC_057813.1, from coordinate 215,627,819 downwards.
GATGAAGGCAATGATGAATACGCTCCCACCTATTGCTTCATGGCAAAGGGTGCCAAGGTAACTAAATACGCCTCCTCTGAATCTGGTGAGGATGAATCTGATGAAAATCTCAAGCCCAGCTACTCTAAACTTGCTAAGATTGCTGTGAAACAACAAAAGGCTTTTGAAAAGGTTCAAAGCATGCTAGATAAAAGTAATGATATGTTGGGTGAAGAAATGGACCGCACTAAAACTTTGAATGATAATCTTCAGAGACTTTAGTCCAAGTTTGACAACCTTCAAGGTCATCATAACACTCTCTTATCTGATCACGAGAAGCTTTCTTATGAATTTCTTCAAAGAAAGCAAGATCTTGAGAAGCTAAGAATGAGTTATGAAGATCTTCAGAAGGAGCATGATTCATTACTTGCTCAACAAATCAGCACTACTCGGGAAGAATTTGTTCCTCCATGTCTGAATTGCATTGAACATGAATCTGCTAATTCTTCACCTGAATGTTCAAATGCTTCTAATATTACAAATTCTTCACCTGTCTCTGCTATCACTAGTTCCTCATCTGAGGATGTTGCTAGTATCACTGATGATGCAGGGCTGAAGGAATTGTACATGACAGGCATGTACAAAAGCCTCAAAGGGCATCAGACTCTTTGTGATGTGCTTAAAAAGCAGATCCTCAACAGGAACCATAGGAAAGAGGGTATTGCCTTTGAGAGGAAACTTAATGCTGATGGAACATATTGGAAGCCTGAGCAGTACCCCAAAACCTCATGGGTTGCTGCAAAGGGACCTCTAGTTGATCCATCCAATTTATCTGGCTTTACATGTGAATCTTCTCATTCTTCTGATGAGTCATTTGACTCCAACTATAAACTGTTCAGAAATCATAATGGTGAAGTATTTGCTAGATATGTTGGCACTAACTGCAGGAATGGTTCCCCTATGAAGAAAATCTGGGTTTCCAAAAGTTGCCTTGAAAGTCTTCAGGTGAATGTCCTCATGACACCACCTGTGAAGAATAGGAACTCCAGATCAAATTCTTCATGTGGACCAAATTCTTCATATGGATCAAAATCGTCACATGATCATCATCGTGCTAACCCCTCTGTTTCACAGGGTAGAGCTAAGGGCTGTGAATATGAGCAATATTCTTCAAATCATTATGTTCATAAGTCCTCGAAGAATTTCTTTGCTTATTCATATGCTTACCCTAACCCCTCTCATGTGAAACGAAGGGGACTGGCTTCTATGCCACCTTTCTCATATGGTGCTCGCAGAGTGATGAATTCTTTGCCACCCCTTCACATGTGGGTGGTGAAGAAAAAGAAGTAATCTCTTATGCAGGGTCAGGTCTCCAGACGTGCTCAAAACGTCTGAAGAATTTGCTGGAGACCTGAACAGTGCCTGAAAGGACGCAGGCTAATCATGAAGAAATGAATTCTCATTTCTTATGTCCTCAATACTGATTTATCTGTGCTATTTCTTGATGAAATTGATTTGATGATATTGATGTCATATTCTTCACTGATGAAGTAAATGTGTTCGTAAGTTGCACTAATTCATCTGTAGGATGATCAACCCAAAGCAAATGAGTGGGTCCTCGATAGTGGATGTACAAATCACATGACTGGTGACAAGAATCTATTGATGGATGCTCATTTATCACCGTCGCATCTGAAGCATATCATCTTCGCTGACAAAGGCAAAAGTCAGGTATTGGGTCTAGGTAAGGTTGCGATCTCAAAGGATAGACACATGGACAAAGTCATGCTTGTCGAATCCTTAGGATACAACCTCATGTCTGTCTCAATGCTTTGTGATCTTGATATGGTTGTTGTCTTTGGCAAATATCGTTGTGTTGTGATCATAGAAGCTGACAATTCCAAAGTCTTCGAAGGCTTTAGGACACAAGACTTGTACATTGTTGATTTCTCTATAGGACCTCAACCGGCCGTATGCCTACTTGCAAAAGCTTCAGAAGGATGGCTATGGCATCGACGACTTGGTCATGCTGGCACGAGGAATTTGCACACGCTTGCGAAGAAGAAGCATGTCATTGGCATTGAGAATGTCAAATTCCTGAAGGATCACTTATGCGGAGCTTGTGAAGCAGGAAAGATGACCAAGGCCAAGCATCCAGCGAAGACTATCATGACTACCACTCGACCATTTGAATTGCTTCACATGGATCTTTTTGGTCCCAATCATTATTCTGCAATTCTTAATGATGCATCTCTATATGGCTTTGTTATTGTTGATGATTATTCTCGTTATACATGGGTGCACATTGTGACTTACAAACATGAGGTGTAGGAAGTCTTCAAACGATTTTCCTCGAGGGCCTCAACCATCTTTGGTGTGAAGATCAAGCACATTAGAAGTGACAGTGGGACCGAGTTCAAGAATTCCGGTCTTGATGACTATCTTGATGAACTTGGTATTACTCATGAGCTATCTGCTCCTTATACTCCTCAGCAGAATGACATCGTGGAGCACAAGAATAGGACCCTTGTTGAGATGGATTGCACTATGCTTGATGAATACAAGACAACTCGTCGTTTCTGGATTGAGGCCATTGATACTGCATGCCACGTCATCAACAGGAGCACCTACCTTCTGTGTTAGATTGACCAGCACCTGAAGAATCTATCAAGTTCAAGGCTACTAAGGATGTCATTCCCACTGAAGAATCTGCTGAAGAATTCATTCCAGATCGTGATGAACGTCAAGCTGGCACACCTGAAGAAAATGGTGCTGAGGAAAATGCTCCTGAAGAGAATGCGGATAAAATTCCTCGAAGACAACCCGCTCATCCTCGTATTGCAAACGAAGTGCAAGTCGAGAAGATCATTGATGACATTGAAGCACCATGTCCTCTGACACGCTCAAAAGCTTCACATTTGTCTAAATTTTGTGGGCACTTTGCTTTTGTCTCTATCATAGAGCCCACTAAGGTAAATGAAGCATTTATGGAGCCTGAGTGGATTCAAGCTATGCAAGAAGAATTACATTAGTTTGAGCTCAACAACGTCTCGGAACTGGTCAAACGTCCAGATCCCCGCAAGCACAATATTATTGGCACAAAAGTGGATCTACCGCAACAAGCAAGATGAAAAGGCCTTGTGGTGAGGAATAAGGCACGGCTTGTAGCTCAAGGCTACACACAGGTTGAAGGAATTGATTTCGATGAAACCTTTGCACCTGTTGCTAGACTTGAGGCTATTCGCATATTACTTGCTTATGCTAACCATCATAATATCACCTTATATCAAATGGATGTGAAAAGTGCATTACTCAATGGTAAGCTTGAGGAAGAAGTATATGTTGCTCAACCCCCAGGTTTTGAAGATCCAAAGAATCCTGACAAAGTCTTCAGACTTAACAAGGCCCTATATGGCCTCAAGCAAGCCCCTCAGGCGTGGTATGATACTTTGAAGGAATTCCTCATGAAGAAAGGCTTCAAACCCGGTTCACTCGACCCTACTCTTTTCACTAAGTCATATGATGATGAATTGTTTGTGTGCCAAATATATGTTGATGATATTATCTTTGGCTGTACTGATCAACGTTATAGTGATGAATTTGCCTATATGATGAGTGAAGAATATCAAATGTCTATGATGGGAGAGTTGAAATTATTTTTAGGTCTTCAAATTCGTCAACAGCGCAATGGGATATTCATATATCAGGAGAAATACCTCAAGGACGTATTGAGGAAATTTGGCATGCAAGATTGCAAAGGGGTCAAAATTCCAATGCCCACAAATGGCCATCTATGCAGTGATGAAAATGGTAAAGACTTCGATCAAAAGGTATACCGCTCCATGATTGGCTCTTTATTGTATCTATGTGCATCTAGGCCGGATATTATGCTTAGTGTTTGCCTGTGTGCCCGATTTCAAGCTACACCGAAGGAATCACACCATAAGGCTATGAAGCATATTCTTCGACATCTAGCTCACACACCAACACTTGGATTATGGTATCCCAAGGGCTCTTCATTTGATCTAATTGGATATTAAGACTCTGACTATGCTGGCGATCGCGTGGACCGCAAGTCAACGTCAGGCACATGCCATTTCCTCGGACGATCTTTGGTCGGTTGGTCCTCGAAGAAACAGAACTGCATATCACTCTCCACTGTAGAAGTTGAGTACATTGCTGCTGGATCGTGCTGTGCTCAATTACTTTGGATGAAGCAAAGACTCAAGGACTATGGCATCAACTTGAAGAATGTGTCTCTGTACTGCGACAATGAGAGTGCTATCAAGATTGCTCATAACCCAGTTCAGCACTCGAAGACCAAGCACATCCAGATTCGTCATCATTTTCTTCGTGATCATGCGTTGAAGGGCGATATCTCCATCGACCACGCAAGCACTGAAGATCAGTTGGCCGATATCTTCACTATGCCCTTAGATGAGAAGAGATTTAGCAAGTTGTGGTGTGAGCAAAATATCCTAGAATCTTCGAATGTCCTCTGAAATGGACACACATCCTAACACTTATGCTAACTTGATGACTTAGATGCGCAACACACGAAGTAATGTTTTTCTTCAATCAATGAAGACTAACCCTCTAAGTGTGAAGAAATTAATGAAGAAATTGATTCTCAGAGCCCTACGACAATTGTACACGGTGTCTGAAGTCAGCTTTCTTATACGGTGGGTCACACCACCAACCAAAGTTGAAAATCTTCAATTTGAGTTTTTCTTCGTTTTTGAAATTCCTCAGTTTTTCAAATTCTTCATCTTTGCATTGTCTTCACTCTTTCCGGTGTTGTTCTTCATTTGCATATATATATATATATATATATATATATATATATATATATATATATATATAGAGAGAGAGAGAGAGAGAGAGAGAGAGAAAATGCATCCTACTACCGGGTGTAGCTACACCCATTTCTCATATACTACCATGTGGTAGTATATACTCTACTTTATTATTTTTAGTATGTTCATATACTACATCTAAGATACTTCAAAGTGAGTTATATGAAAAAATTGCAAGTGACCTCATGGTTTTATTGTATTTGTGAAATACGTACATATTTGTACGCGAAATAGAGTATGCACAAAATATGATACATACTATCAAAAAAGTAGTATATATACTACCTAAACATTCTTATATACTACATACTACGCGTACATACACTCTAATATGATAGATACTACCTAGAACGTATCAAACAAAAGTGGGAGTAACTACACCCGGTAGTAGGAAATTTTTTTCCTATATATATATATATATAAGTTTTATGTCCTCTACAACATTCACTTATTGCTAATTCTTCAAGTTGATTTCTTCTGCTAAGTGAATGTAATCGGACCCTTCCCCCTCTATGTTAAACTCAACCTAGTCTATTCACAAATTCTTCATGTGCGTTCTATTTGAAACTCATTCAAAATCTTCATTGTGTCCTTGACAGCTGAAGAAATTGCGAACGGAAATTTTAATATATCTGATCTGAATTTTCGGCTTTGCCGCTCAAACCGCTCTGCATCCCACAACAATACTTATCTATTCACCCATGATCATACATGATCGCCACCTCTCAGTACGTGGGTGACACATGTCAAGCGAATGAGAAGGTCCATGGGCACGTTTGTCCAAAATATTCGGGCGTACAGTTTTTCACTTCCACTATAAATACCCCTGCCTCTTCCTCACTTCACTTTTACTCCGCTCGCTCTCACTCCCACTCGAGCTTCCCAAACCCTAGCGTCGCTGCTACTTCATCGTCGCCGGTGAGGAAGAGCTTCACTGCCTCGACCTCGTCGCCGTCGTACTCGTGCCGGTTGCGGATTTCTTCACTCCACCGCTGCCATAGCCGTCTTCCTCTGCCAAATTAGGGCGTGGAAGATCTGAACTGACGAACTTCACATCTACACTTCTCAGTTCATCATGTTCTTCATCTCGGGTAATTAAAAGTTACTTTTACTACCCTCTTTGATTCATATGTTTTCTTGAGAATCTTCAAAGGTGTTTATTCTTCAACTCTTCACACACATGAACACCTCACATGTCATCTGCTCTTGATTCGTTTCTCTAAGCGATGATTTTCTTCAAGATTCCTCAGTTGTGTGGATTTTCAATCTGTACAACTCTGGAACCTAAGATTAAGAACGCTTAGTGAAATTCTTCAAGACTCATCTGGTCAAATTCCTCAAACCTTTTCTTTTTTTGAAAATCTTCTGAGAACGCATATGACCTCTCCAAATTCCTCGCAACTAAGCTTTGTTCACAGGTACTCATGTCCACTGCTGAATCACTAGGTTCTCATCAACTTAACTCATTTGCAGCGTTCCTCGAAGAAAAGTTGCACACTTCTTCAGAAACTTCAGTTGTCCATATTCCTCAACTGAAGAAAATGGCTGACAAGAAGCCACAGAAGGGAGGAAAGAGGCTAGAGGTCAATACTACTTTTGAAATCCCTGAGGACATTTATGCTGGATACTACACTCCTGATGAGGCCAAATTTGGCAAGGAGGACAAAAATCAGCGCAAGGTGTGCATTCAAAGGATAGAGTGGAGATGGGCACGGGAATGGAGGGAGTACAAGTATGTTACTCCTAAGTACATGAAAAAATTCGCACTCAACCCTCCATGACCAAGACCTCCATTGGCACCTGGCCAATTGGCAGATCCCACCAGCCTCAAGCGCGGTGAGAATTATCCTGATGAATGGGCAAGGCACAAGGCCAAATTGGCCAAACAAGCAAAGGAAATTTAAGAAGACTCTGCTTCCGCTGCCACCACTACTGAGGCCTCTGCTAGTAAGCCTAGAAAGGCGATGCCTAAGAAGCCGGCGCATAAGCCAAGTGCTTCTTCTTCAATGCCCTCACGGCCAAGCTCCTAAGCAATGCCCTCAAGACTAGAATCTTCAAAGCCCTCACAGCCAATTCCTCAGACTGCTCCTCCTCCTTCAAAGTCCTCAGCTCCTCCGACAAAGTCTTCAGCTGCTCCGACCAAATCCTCTGCACCTATGCATCTCGCCACGTGCCAAAGGACAACTGGCATCTCTATTGCCTAAGGAGCATCCGCAAGCTCCACTGCTGCACCAAATTCCTCAGCCGGCCCCTCTCTGCTGAAGAAAAAGGCCACTGCTGGACGAGGCTTCGACCAAGTCCTCACAAGAAGTAGGTCGCCTTCCAAGTTCCCTCTGATGACGATGAGGCTGATGATGAAGAACTTACCGAAATCATCAGAGACAGGCAAGCCAGGGCCGCAAGAGCGAAAGGCAGCACTGTGCCACTGCTATTGGATCCAAAGTTGATCCTTGACTTCATTGACTTATGGCACAAGGACCCTAACACGCCATTGCTAGACATGAACCTCACTCCTGGACAAAGTCGTGTTCTGACTACCTTCATTGAGGAAGAAAAGTGGAAATTTGAAGAAGGCAGAAGGTTGAAGAAAGCCCAGTACAAAAAGCAGCGCTATCTCAAGGACAATGTCCTCACTCTCACACCTGACCAACTCATTGCGTTACAAGCTGAAATCAAGCAACTGAGTGATGAATTCAATCGCTACTATGCTGATTGGAAGGGCGCCAAGGTCCGGTTCGTCAATTTGACAAACAAATTCACTTCAAGTGCTGCTGCACCTGTGCACGTTGAAGTTCCTCAGGCTGAAGCATCTGCTCAGCCTACTGAAGAACATGCCAGCACCGCTGATGATAATCAGGCCGCTGAAGAAAATGAGATTACCAGGGCTAATGACTGCATTCCAGCCACTGAAGAAATTGCCAGGGCATCCACTAGCGGTGCGCCTGAAGAAACTGAAGAGATCAGGGCAACTGCATCAGTTGCGCCTGAAGAAACTGAACCAAAGTCCTCTGCACCTGCTGCGCCTACACCCACTCCGATCCTTCCATCTGCATTAGATGCAAAGAAGACCAAGGCTGCAGAACATGCAGCTATGAAGAAAACGAAGGCATCAACCTCATCAAATTCTTCAGCTCCGAAGAAGATGAAGCCTATGACCAGCTCAATTGACAACCCAATTGATGTCGTTCCTGTCTCTTTCATACCATCAAAGGACCTTGTTCCTTTTGGTGAAGATTATGTGATTCCCAATGAATCAGATGAAGAGAATCCTTCTGCTGCTTCGTCAGAGCAGTTGGATGAAGAAATTGAAGTGGACGAAATCCCTTCAACCCCAGTTGTTTCGTCACCTATGCCTCAGTTCACAACTGAAGAGGCAGGTGTTGAAGAAATGGAAGATGAGGATTTGGACATTGGCTGTACCACACCTGTGTTGAATGATGACTTTTGGGACAGTCAGCACCCCAACTCTCGGATGTTCACTCCACTTCAAGCAATTCCTCGGTCTCCTGCTGCTACTGAAGTGCAAATGGAATCTGAAGAACCTCATGCAACCCCGTCTGTCAATGAAGAAATTCCAGCCACTAGTGCTGAAGAAATTGTAAATGAAGAATTGATGACCCAGGCTGCAGCTGAAGAAGAGCCTGAAATTCCTCAACCAGAGGAACCTGAGATTGCAATTCCTGAGGTGGTGATGCAATTGACTGATACTCCTCAGCCCAAGCCAAAGGATCCCTTCTCAAAGAAGCAAAAATTCAAGGCTCATGATTTCTTCGGCGAGCATGTGTTCTTCACTAAATTCAACCCATATGATAATGCTCGTCTTAGAAGGAAGTGTTTCTGGACTACAAGCCAGGCCAACTTCTATTCTTCACTGCTTTAAAACAAGGAAAAAGTCTTCAACCACGAGCATATTCCTCACATGGACATGGAATCAATGCCTTGCTTCTCTCAAGTCCTTAGTATGCTTCATGATGCAGGCTTGCTCGACTTTTGCTCAGACATAGTTGATTGGAATGAAGAGCTCATTCTTCAGTTCTACGCAATGCTGCATATCACAGGTGATGCTGATGACATAAACTCTTGGGTGTTGGACTGGATGACCGAAAACACTCACTACAAGGCACCAACCTCTGAATTGCTTCGTGCCCTGCCAATCAGTCCGCCACCTGAAGGTGCTCGTTGTCTATATGATGAGTCTGAACTCACTGCTCACTATATGCAAGTGCTCATGAAGCCTCTGAAGCCTGGTCAAGCTCCAAGGACCAAATTCCTCGTGAAGGACTTGCTCTATGTACCAAGAACCATCTATTGCATTCTGACGAAGACCATGAGTCCTATCAAAGGACATGACTCATCCGATGAGGAAATTATTGGGATGATGAAGAATATGCCATTCAACATAATGCATGGCATCCCCATAAATTATCATGATTTCTTCATGAGGACTCTGGCGAATGTTGCACTCTCACCATTTGAGCTGAAGCCTTACGCGCCGTGGATCATGAGATTCCTCAGAACAAGGTCTTCACTCAATTACAAGGCTGACTTTCAGAATCACCTCAGCTACTTGCCCCCGATCAAGCGGACATATTCCTCAGCTGATGAGAAGGGCAAGTCACCAGCCGTTATCGATGAAGGCATTCGTCCATTGGATGGTCAGTTCCGCAAAGTTGCATCTTATTCCACCAATGACGACTCTGCCACTCATGATTCTGCTGCCAATGCTCCCAAGTCAAGTCCTCAAGCCACTTCTCCACATGTAATGACTGACCGTGAGCTGCTTCTAAGTCTTCACCAGAAGGTGGATCGAAACCACAAATGGGTTAAGCGACCGTTTGGCTCTATTCTTCACAACATGACCTCTACTCAAAATGTTGTGAAGAAAAACCATTACTATCTCCATGAAGTCTTTGATCGCACCTGAGCTATTCTGCATCATCTCTATGGTGAAGAGGATTTGAAGAATATGGGCTTCAAAGAAGATTTTGACTGGTCTGCTCCTCCACCAAAGAAACTCAAGAAGGTCAAGGTTCCTCCCTTGGTCGCCAGTTCATATTCTTCATCGTGCGACACAGACGAGTATGAAGACTTGGACGACACTACAGCAGGCCCTACATCGACTCAAGACCCTGACAACGCTGGCACTCCTCCATCATCATGATATTCTTCAGGGGCGTTAGTCCTCATTTTCAAACCTTTTGGTCATTCGATGACAAAGGGGGAGAAATTTGAGTTAGTCTTCAAGCGGGTCTATCTTATATGGGTGTTTTTTCTAAGTTACAACTCGTTCTTTTGATGACTTTGCTGGATCGAGTTGTAATCTTAAACTCTATGGTGGCCTGATACTTTTGTTGTGTTCTTCTGCATGCTTATTCCTCATTAATGTTAATGCACGCATGCTAAATTACATCAGCCACCATATTTCATCATGCATTTCAAGTTCTTCATATTATATATCAAATGCATGTATGAATTACAAGATATAGGGGGAGATCTCCATGATTATACTCTTCAAGTGTGCGGTGCTTCGAAAGCAAACTCCTCACTATGCACATCTTCACGGGGAGTTCCTCTATATCTTGTAATCAAATTCCTCAATATCAGTATTTACACTTCATATGTTTATCCCCGATGAAAACTTGACCTATATTGTCATCAATCACCAAAAAGGGGGAGATTATAAGTGCATCTAGTGCCCCTTAGTGATTTTGGTGTATTGAATACTTATAGGTTAAGGGACTGACGCGTTTGTGAGTGTACACAGGTCTATAAGTCTATGAGGAGTTTGATATTTATAGAGAAAGTCGACCCCTAAAAATGAAGTTCTTCGACTGAAGACTTTGGATTTCTGAAGACTTTCTGAAGACTTTGAAAGTGAAGAAATTGGTGTGACCTTGAAGACTTGGTAATCATTCGAGGAACATGAAGCGTGAAGACTCTTGTTTATATTGTTTCATTTTCTCTTTCTTGAGTCATAGAAAACACCGTACTATTAAAGGGGGTCGAGGAAATACTAAGGAAAAATTTCCATGTGATGCTAAACTCAAAATCCTACACCTACCAATCCCTTCGAGTGAAGCCATTGGAAATCTCATACAGTTCAGTCATATTCTTCAGTGACAGAGATGAAGTTCTTCTGGTCTCTAAGGAATTTGTTCTGACTGAGGAGTTAGGAATTCGCCAGTGCGGATTGCCTACACAGTGAGGAAGATGATAGCCCTGAGGAATTTGAGACTCAAAATTCCGACCGTTGTTGTTCTACACGCCAGCTGTCCCAAATTATCTACCCACCTAACGGTCATATCAGACAAGGGCATTTATGTCTTATCATGTCGGGTTGCTCCCTAGGCGATAAATAGCCGCCCCCTACAACCACTAGTTGGTTGGCTGCTCCGAGAGAAACTGACACTTGTCATTTGAGAGTATCCCATCCTCTGAGGACTTTGAGTGAAAATCATCAAGTGAGGAAAACCCAAACCCAAACCTTCAAAACTCAAAGTGACTGAGCATCACTTAAGAGATTGATCCTGCATGGATCCGACACTTGTTACCTTTGAAGACTGTGCTTCTTCCAGACGGTTAGGCGTCAAGGTCTAGAGCATCCAAGAGGAATTGTTGATCGCCGAGTGACCAAGTTTGTGAAGGTCCGGAAGTCACCTAAAGACTTACCACGAGTGATTGGGCGAGGTCTGTGTGACTTTAGCTCAAGGAGAATACGGCGAGGACTGTGTGTCTGGGACTGTGTGTCCTCGAGTTTAAATACTCAGCCGCTCCAACCATATGTACAATTGAGACAGCAGTTGGAACTGGTTTACCAAATCATTGTCTTCATCAAGCTTACTGGTTCTATCTCCTCAAGTCTTTCATTTCCGCATTTCTGTTGTTGTGTGCTTGTTCATATCTGTTTGAAGACTTTGACTGAAGACTTCTCAATTTCCTCAGTTCAATTTCTTCAGTCTGTCCGTCTTCATCTTGTGTTATCCTATGCTTACGCTTTCTATACTCTGTGCTTGTCTTCATTTCATCATGATGACCATGCTTGCGTTCTTCTATGTTTACTTTTGAGTAATTATTCTGCTGCAAGTAGTTCTTCATTTAGGAATTTCCTCACGAGAAAATTCCTCAGTGAAGAATTCATAAAAATCGCCTATTCACCCCCCTCTAGTCGATATAACGCACTTTCAATCACAGGTAATCATGACTCATTTCTGCATGCAGGGACTTGTCAAATCGGGCGGTTGCCGAGGCAGCGGCGGGAAGCGGAGACGCCCACATCCAATCAACCGCCACGGGGCGACCAAGGCCGCAGGCTGTTGAGGCCCGCGGTGCTCCACACTTGCCCCTTCACTTCTCTGCTAAGCCAAGTCCGAGCGCGCCTTGGGCCCGGGGGCTATTGTCGGCGTTCTGGGAATGGGGGTCCCCAGAGTTGCCTGCCTGCAGCCTGCGGCGTGGCTCAAGGGGTGGCCCAGTACGGCCCATCTTCACCAACTCAAGGTCAAGACCCTCACGAGGGGCCAAGCCTCGCGGGGCGGAAGACGAAAGGCTTCCTCAGGAACGGCCTCACCAGGCAGACTCGCAAGAAGGCGGAGAGATCAAGGCAAGGGTACCTCGCGAGGTGCTCATACGCAAGCCATGACGATTGAGACCAGGTGGGCGCCAGGCGAGCGCCGGCTTGTGTAGTGTCCTTGTTTCCTCTTTGGTGCAAAGAGGGCAAGCACATGCGCGGAGTACCGAGGCATCAAGCAAAGGTTGCCATTTCGCTGCAATGAGTCCAAGACCAGCAGGGCGGTAGGACGGAGGTCAACGTGGAGCCCAAGATGGTGTCATCGCCAGTGCCTTTGGCAGCCAAAGACCAACTCTAGTCTGGATAACTTGTACTAGATGTTCCCCTTCAAAATGGCCGTTGTTGGCGCCCTTCCCGCTCAATATTTGGTAAGAGGACCAGGGCCTCTATATATAGAGATAGCCACCATAGTAGGAGGGGGATGGAATCCTTCTGAGGCAAACCACCATCACAAGAACACCTCTCGCGAGGCTGTTCCTCCCTTGTACTGTTCATCATCAGCCCCTGAGGCAATCCACCACACCACACACTGGAGTAGGGTATTACACCACAACGGTGGCCCGAACCAGTATAAATCTTGCGTCCCTTGTGTTGTTCATCGTTTAGCTTAGATACTCAGCGAGGCGTTGGAACGTGGATCGGTAGGGGGAAGATCTTCGTGCGCACCCCAGAGTTCAAACCTTAAGGGTTTTGCCGGAACCCAATATACAACAAGGGTCGCGAAGGTAGACGTGGCTGAGGACCCGATTCAGCGCCGCAGAACAAAGGACGCAAGCTTCAACCTCGGCCATGGGGCCAACGCTGGTCACGACTTCCTCAAGCACTTCGACCAAGAAGGGAAGCAGCTTGGCGGGGCCGTCCTTGGCCGCGGTAGCGGCTTCTCCAGGCCACCATCGGAAAGCGGCTTCAGCGCCTTACGAGATCTCTCCTCAAGATCTGCAAAGGCCACACGATCCTCGGCCAAGACCTTCGCCTTGGCATCCAGCTCGGCTCTCTCCGCCTTCATCTTCTGCTCCATTGTCTTCAATCGGTTGCGATTAGCGGACAACTCAGTGTCGCGGTCCCCGATGGTGGCCTCCCGAGCCTTCATCTCTTCCTCCTTTGCCTGGCGGTTGCGAGCCTCTTTGGCGAGCTCATCGCACAAACCCCGCAGCTCATCCTCCAGCGCCTTGCAACGGTCCTGGGCGACCGAGGCATCCTTCAGCGCCGCATCACGGGTGGCTGTGGCCTGGGTGGCGACTTGCTTCTCCTTCTCGGAAGCTGCCGTAGCCTGGCTCAGCACCACTCGGACAGAGGTGTTGGAGTGAACCTAGCCAGAGATCAGCTCCATGCGCCAGGCCACCAGGTGGGGGTTGGCGCCCTGGAGGTCTTTTCGCAGCCGTCCTAGCCCAGCAAGGACACGGTCCAAGACAGCGGAGGTGTCAGAGGGGTCAGGAACCAGTGGAGCAGGAGGAGAAGGCGGCAGCATGACCATGGCTTGGGAGACCGGGAGCTCCTGAGTCTTGGCAGCCTCAGCAACAACATCAAGCACCGGCATCTCTAGAGTCAGTGGGGCCACGGGGGCTGGCACCCCGCCAGGGCGCTCCTCCTGGCCTTGCGAGGACGACCGGGCAGGGGAGGTGCGAGCTCCACTGCCTCCCCTTCCCAAAGACGAAGGTGCGGCCACAATGGATGAGCCTGCCCCAAGCGGAGCCACCGTTTCCCCCTTCAGCTTCTTCGTTGCAGGCAGCAGCCTAACCGAGTGATGGAGAATGTCAAGCCTCAATAGCAAAAATGAGAACAAGACAGGGTTCAAGCACTTATTGGTCAATCACGGCGTGTTCTGGCGGTCTCCTGCCAAGCTTAAAGCCCATGAGCCTCTTGGTCTGGGGTGCAACCTCGAGAGGTCCGCAGGCAGAAGAGGGCACATCAGAAGGGCTAGAGGTGGCTTCGGGCTGTGCCTGGGCCGGGGTAGCCCCTCGGCAGATCAGCCCTGACCTATCCTTCTTCGGGATCACGGGCGGTGAGGGAGTCCTGGATTAGGGGGTATCCGGACAGCCGGACTATATGCATCGTCCGTACTATTGGACCGTGGAGATACAAGACTCAAGACTCCGACCCGTGTCCGGATGGGACTCTCCTTCGTGTGGAAGACAAGCTTAGCGATCCGGATATTATATTTCCTTCCTTGTAACCGACTCCGTGTAAACTCTATCCCTCTCCGGTGTCTATATAAACCGGAGAGGTTGGTCCTTAGAAGGCCGATCACAATTACAACCATACCATCATAGGCTAGCTCCTAGGGTTTAGCCTCTACGATCTCGTGGTAGATCTACTCTTGTACTACTCATATCTTCAATATTAATCAAGCAGGAAGTAGGGTTTTACCTCCATCGAGAGGGCTCGAACCTGTGTAAACGTTGTGTCCCTCGCTTCCTGTTACCATCAGCCTACGATGCATAGATCGGGACCCCCTACCCGAGATCCGCCGGTTTTGACACCGACATTGGTGCTTTCATTGAGAGTTCCTCTGTGTCGTTGCTTCGAGGCTTGATGGCGCCTTCAATCATCAACAACCCGGTCCAGGGTGAGACTTTTCTCCCCGAACAGATCTTTGTGTTCGGCGGCTTTGCACTGTGGGCCAATTCGCTTGGCCATCTGGAGCAGATTGAAAGCTACGCCCCCGGCCACCAGGTTAGGTTTGGAAACCTGAACTACACGGCCGATATCCGTGGAGACTTGATCTTCGACGGAATCTGGCCTGTGCCAGGAGCACCGGACAGTCATGACGAGCACGGCCTAGACCTGCTGTCGGAAAATGCTCGGGATATCACCCCTGCAGTAGCCCCGGATCTAAATCCGGAGCAGGTTGCGTTGCCTAAGGACGGAGGGGTGGACCCCGCCCAGCAGGCCGCATACTCATTGGCGGTGGAGCCGAACACAGGCCTCACCTCTGTGGAGGCCTGTAACCCCGGGCCCCTGGACTCGTATCCGGTTATTGGTTCCGGTCCACACACCCTTGAGCCAGCCGAGCCAGGTTGGGCTCCGGTAATGGAGTTTACCGCTGCAGACATCTTCCAGCACTTGCCCTTTGCGCGACATGTTGAACTCATTAAAGTATCTCTCTTTGTCAGGAGGCTCTAGGCCGAACTATGTCCGGCTTGAGTGGGAAGCAGGCGACGAAGGGATTCGATGCCCACCCACCACCCACTTCATTGCCACGGTCGACGATTTAACTGACGTGCTTGACTTCGACTCCAAAGACATCGACGGTATGGACGACTATGCAGGAGAAGCTTCAGAATCTTTGGGGCGCGGGACTACTACCTCGTCACACGATATATACATGGTGGATACGCCCAAGGAGGACAACAGCGATAATCCGGAAGATAAAACACCCGAGCAAAAGCCAAAACGGCGGTGCAGACGCCGCTCAAAGTCCAGCAATAGTAAAAATAGCGACAAGAGCGCGGGAAGGATCGACATACCATTGAACCTTGAAGGCAATAACGACCACATGGACCCAGCGATGGAGCAGGCCGAGCCAGGTCACCCCGAACCGAGTTCGGAGCAGACGCCCGATCACAATGATCCAGAGGGACGAGCTCATCAAACCGCCCCAGGAGAAGAACACAGTCCGGACGATGATGCATTCATCATTCCGGAAGGACGCGTGGAACAAGACAACCTCCACAAAAAGCTTATGGCCACAGCGAGAAGTCTAAAGAAGCAGAAGCAACTACTCAAAGCCGCACAGGAAACGCTCAATCACAGATGGAATAAAGTGCTAGACACTGAAGAACGATATGGCGACGATCGCCATACAAAGAGCTACCCAAAACGCAAGCTACTGCCAGAATTCGACGACGAGGCTGTTCGACCAAAGAATAATACAACCAGGAAACCAGACGTACCGCTTCACAACCGCAACAGAACGACTACTGACGCCGCACACGATCTACGTGAACATCTGGATAGGAAAGCTGGTGTGGCCAGGTCCATCTACGGATCTAAAGGACACACCCTGGCGAGGGTTTATGGTTGCCAAAACGATCATACAAGCCAAATACCAGTTCGGGATAAACACCGGACACAACAACAGCCGATTGCATGCCACAGCGCGTCCAGATACAGAGGGGCTGCTCACCCCCTGTGCTTCACCGAAGAAGTACTGGACCATGAATTCCCACAAGGTTTTAAACCTGTGAACATAGAGGCATACGACGGAACGACAGACCCAGGGGTCTGGATCGAGGATTTTATCCTGTATATTCACATGGCTCGTGGGGATGACGTCCACGCCATCAAATACCTCCCCCTCAAGTTGAAGGGACCATCTCGACACTGGTTGAAAAGCCTCCCCGAATATTCAATTGGGAGTTGGGAGGAACTCGAGGACGCTTTCAGGGCCAAATTTCAAGGGACTTATGTCCGGCCTCCGGATGCAGACGATCTAAGTCACATAATCCAACAGCCGGGAGAGTCCGCCCGCAAGCTTTGGAACAGATTCCTCACTAAGAAGAATCAAATTGTCGATTGTCCGGACGCCGAAGCCTTAGCAGCATTCGAACACAACATCCGCGATGGGTGGCTCGCCCGACCCCTCGGCCAAGAAAAGCCAAGGACAATGGCAGCCTTAACAAGCCTTATGACCCGCTTTTGCGCGGGTGAAGATAGCTGGCTAGCCCGTAAAGGCACCAACGACCCCAACACATCCAAAATAAGGGATGGCAACGGGAAGCCATGGCGTAATAAAAACAAACGCCAAAACAAGGAAGAGAGCCTGGACAACACAACGGTCAATGCCAGATTCAGGGCTCTCAACCTGATCAGCAAAAGAAGCCATTAAAAGGCAGTAAAGCGGGACCGTCCGGTCTGAACAAAGTCCTGGACAGACTATGCCAAATTCATGGCACCCCCGAGAAGCCTGTGAACCACACGCATAGAGAATGATGGGTCTTCAAGCAGGCCGGCAAGTTAAATGCCGAACACAAGGGGAGGGACACACCAAGCGAAGACGAGGATGAACCTCGCCAGCCGAACACTGCGGGACAGAAAAAATTCCCGCCAGAGGTTAAAACAGTAAACATGATCCACGCGACTCACACATTCACGAGAAGGCATGAACGCGCGCTCAGAGACGCGCACGATGTAGAGCCCATCGTACACACATCTGACTACTGGATGTCTCATCCGATCACTTTCGGTCACATGGACGGCCAAACTAGTATTCAGCGTGAAGGATCAGAGGCCTTGGTGCTTGACCCAATAATCGACGGATACTGTCTCACCCGTGTCCTCATGGACGGCGGCAGTAGTCTCAATTTAATATATGAGGACACTGTCCGCAGAATGGGGATAAAACCATCCAGAATTAGCCAAAGCAACACCACCTTTGAAGGGGTGATACCAGGCATTGAAGCCTACGGCAGGGGCTCCGTCGTGCTGGAAGTAACATTCGGCTCCCCAGGCAACTCTAGAAGCGAAGAACTACTCTTCACCATCGCACCCTTCCAAAGCGACTATCATGCATTGCTTGGAAGAATGGCCTTCGTCCGCTTCAACGCATTGCCGCACTATGGCTACCTTACACTCAAGATGCCCGGTCCACGTGGCGTCATCACCATTAACGGAATCACAGAGCGCTCTTCACGTGCAGAGGAACACGCGACGGCCCTAGCGGCCGGACTATAAGCGGCCTCCAATATCAAAAACATGACTGGTCATTAAGACCATAGACACGGTTAGACGAGTCCGGTAGCCCGGATAAAATTGAACCAGGGCACCGTATATGTAATCCCATAGTGGACACCAGGGGCTATAAATATTTAATATAGCCCCACACTTGGCTCAACCTTATTGGCAAGCCAACATCTTATACTTTTATTATCCATCGCATACTTACGTTGTACTCTCCTACGAGTTTTATTTTTTTCTACAGACAACGTTCGCGCGATACCCTTCCAGGATACGGCACAACGGAGACAAAGGCGCAAACGTGCAGCAGGGCCCCGCTCAACAGGTTTATTTTTAGATTAAGCCCCTGTGTAAACCTTTTCTACTGCCTCTTGTTGTTTAACCATCCCATGGGTTCTATACCCACAAAGGATACTGCCATTATTGGCATTTCGCCACGACAGATTAAACGCACGTACCTGGAAATTTGGGGGTTTATAATAGGCTTTCTTCAGCCTATTTTCTTTTACAAAGACCGAATACCTTCGGGAGTGTTCGGCGTCACGAGTTTGACCTTATATGCATCAGCTCCGAATCATGTCTTTGGTCAATGTTAGGTTTCCCGGCTCCTGGGTTTGCCGCCTTACGTTCCGTTATTATCGGCTAAGGCGGCCAAAGGAGAACTATTGTGATTGTGCCCTGGTTATTTCGGATGAGCACCTCAGTACACAAAGCCGAAAACTGATTGTCATGATACAACGAGAGACTGTTCAACCACTCGAAGACCCACCGGAATCTTTAAGGTTCCTCCGCATCAACGAAGGGCCGTGTCCCGGCCATGTACATACGCGCCCGTATTCGGATGCACGCGAAGGTACCAGGGGCTACATAGTAGCCCCACCATTAGACTCCCATGGCTAAGCGAATGTGTTACAGCTATATAGTCCGGTTGCCTAGTTTGACGTCCGATCACCTCCTTAATGGACCAAGACGTTGGATCAAGTGTGATTAAGCATATTTTTTGCGAACACCCCCGCACTGTATGCGTGGGGCCTGAAGCCAACGACTGCTAACTTTCGGATTACTTATACACACACACACACACACACACACACACACACACACACACAAACACACACACACACACACACACACACACATATATATATATATATATATATAAATGACCGCACAGGGGACACAGTCATATTTTCAGGCAAAAAGTATAAATATAGCCTCATAATAAAAAAACATTGTTTTTACAATGATTCGACTTATCACTCGAGCAAAACATTCTTCGAGCACTACGCCTCTATTAGGTGGGCACCTTCTGTGACCTGCGCCAAGTAGTGCTCGGCCGGATATTGGCCTTCCGCCGGATCCTGGGTCGCTATAATGGTGGCCTCCATATCCGTCCAATAGGCTTTAATGCGGGCAAGAGCCAATTGTGCATCCTCTATGCACACCGACCTCCTCATGACGTCGATCTAAGACACGGCCCCAAGGAATTGTTGCGCCAAACCAAAGTAACTGTCCGGCTTAGGCCCCTTCGGCCAAAGATGGTCTATTACAGACCGCATTGCAAGCCCGAACAGCCTGTGAAGCTCCGCCATAGCAGCCACCTTCTCATTTAACGACAGCGGGCGAGTGGGAGCATTGAATTGCGACCAGAAAAGCTTCTCCACTTCCTTATCACCTTGATCCTCGAAGAACTTGGCAGCGTCAGCTGTACTATTCGCCAAATCCGCATATGCATCTGTAGGACTCCAGCGTCTAGCCAGGGGAGCATACTTCGGATCCAAAAACTTCGTCTGCAGTAAGTAGGAGCCCCCAGCCACGATTTTGTCAGCCTGTTGGAGCTCCTCCCGCATACCCCGGATCTCGGTCCGCATCTCGTTGGTGGCATTCAGTGCCTTATCTAGCTTGGCCGAACTAGCCTTATACTCCTTTTCAAGGAGTACATACCGGTCGGCAGCATTTTTCAACTCCACAGCCATTTCGGCTATCTTTTCCTCGCTTTGGCGATGAGCAGCCTGTTCGGCTCTCAATTCTTCGGGCGCCTTTAGGGCAGCCGCATTCCTAGCCTGAGCTTGTTCCTTGGCCTGAACAAGTTCCGCCCTCAGGGCCTCCACGGCAGCAGCACCATCTGCAGTACAAACACATTGCATTAATATTATGCCCCTCTCGCATTTTCGTATACAAACATAATAAGGGAAGCAGAGCACATACCCTGTGACTCTTCCAGCCGCTTTTTCACCAGCATGATATCGGCATCGATAGATCCGATCTGCCTCCTTAGTTCGGCAACTTCAACAGACTGGTCGGCTGCCGGATCCTTAGATACCTGCGCACATGTACAACGCATCCATTACTATATGATCCCCCGTTTGCCGCCTATGGCGGGCAACTAGAGTCTCAGGGGATACTATCCATAGGGATCAGACCTAGCGCGTGCCTCACAACAAAAAAATAGTGCATTTTTCACTACATACCTCAAAGCCTTTGAGCAGACTCGTAAATGCCTCATTCAAACCGCTTGTAGCGGATGAAATCTTCGTGAGCACCGTGCTCATTAATGAGCGGTGCTCCTCTGAGAGCGCGCCTCGCTCCAAAAGACCTGTCAGTACGTCCGGCCGGACATCAAACTGTGTCGGAACCTTCTCATCACTCCTCGTGGGAGCCAAATGCTCCGGGCTCAGGGCGACTGACGTATTTGCTTTCGGCTTCCGTGGACCCGGACTCCTTTGTGACGACACCTCAGTGTCACCCGCTTCATGAGGTGGAGAGGTGGGTGGGGTCTCACTCTCCATCATCTCCGGGGGAAGATCCCCCGAAAACGAACTCTGTTGAGAAGAGCTGCTAGCCGGACTGCAACAGACAAAGTCCTGGTTATGGATCTTGGAGAAACACTGTACCTTCAAATTAATGATTAACTTACAGCTCGGTGGAGGGCTGGCCCGTCGGTGGGCACGACGTGGTGAGGGTGCTCGTCGCGGCAGAGCCCCCTGGTGATACCTTCTTCCCTTGCTTGGGCATCTCTGCCTCCAAGTCTTCGGAGGCGGCCCTCTTTCTCCCGCGCGGGGAGGAGGCTTTAGCCTGCCCTTCCCGACTATCCTCCTCAGGGGAGATAACGATTCCCCCGGTTTGGATGCGTAGTGTGTGAAATTCGGCTTCACTGCCCTTTCCCTCGCATTTCCCCGCAGGGATTTTGCTGAGCACCCGGCCAAGCATCTTGGCAACGGTTGGACCAGGCGAGCCTTCAGGAAGTGGCACCGGACACCTGATTCTCTCCGCCTTGTTGAGCCATTCTTGGCCACGGAGGGTTTTTCAGAATAATGGTTATGAATATAAACAAAGTGTCTGGCTTTAAGGTTACTTACTTGGGCATCTAGGCGATTGCAGCTTAGGCCCGCATCCTCGGTGGTGTCCGGACACTTTACTTGTGGTCTGAAGAATAATTTACACATCCCTTCGAGCTTCAGGCTGAAGAAGTGCTTAATAGTCTGCGGACCCTCCGGATTGAACTCCCACATCCGGAGAGGCTGAGGTTTGCACGGCAACATCCATCGGATTAACATCACTTGAATTATGCTGACAAGATTTATGTCCCTCTCAAGAACCTCCCGGATGTGATTCTGTAGTATTGGTACATCACCAGCGGACCCCCAATTCTGTCCTACGTCAGTCCAAAACGCCAACTATGATGGAGGGCCCGAGCGTAACTCGGGGGCGGCTACCCACTTTGTGCCTCTAGGAGCCGTAACATAAAGCCACCTCCGTTGCCATACATCGGTACTTCCGGGAAAGAACCCTCTGGCCATGGGGCATTGGCGTTCCTGCTTATTATGGCACCTCCGCACTCCGCATGTCGCCCCTCGATCATCTTCGGCTTCACATTGAAGGTCTTGAGCCATAAGCCGAAATGTTGGGTGACGTGGAGAAAAGCCTCGCACACAATAATGAACGACGAGATATGGAGGATAGCGTCCGAAGCCAGATCATGAAAATCCAACTCGTAGTAGAACATGAGCCCCCTCACAAAGGGGTCGAGGGTGAGGCCCAGGCCTCTAAGGAAGTGAGGGACAAACACAACGCTATCATTGGGCTCCGGTGTAGGGATAACCTGCCCTGGAGCAGGAAGCCTGTGCTGGATATTGGCGGTCAGGTATCCGACCTCCCTAAGCTTCATAATGTCCTCCTCTTGGATCGAGGAGGCCACCCACCGGCCTTTTGCGTTGGATCCGGACATATTGGAGGATCTGGGGTGTCGGAGCTTAGGTCTTGGGTGTTCAAACTCGAGGTGCGAGAAGGAGCAAGGGAGGTGGAAAAGAGGCATAGGCCTTGACCCCTTTATAAAGGGGATGAATATCAAGAGTCCTCAGCGTGACCGCTTGAGACTTATCCAAAAGTACACGGAGTCATACCAACGGTCGTCGTGGGTCACACACGCCCATATTGATGAAAGATCCCGTAATAAGAGGAACATGATCTCTGCTTTGGCAGGATGTGCCGATAAAACCGCCTCGCAACGCGAGTCGAGGTGGGGCAAGAAACGTCGTTTCGTGTTGGACAAGGCCACGATGCAAGGGCACGACGTACGAAGATTGCCAGCAGAACGGATTTATGATATGTTCCCTACAATGGTGTGTGAAGATCATCTTGCAGATCCGGACACGGTCTGAGTGTTCGATAATTACCTTGGAGTATTCGGAGAAGGAACCCGCCTTGCAATGCCGAAGACAAGACTGCACACCGGACTCATCGTCATTGAAGCCTGGTTCAGGGGCTACTGAGGGAGTCATGGATTAGGGGGTATCCGGACCACCGGACTATATGCATCGTCTAGACTATTGGAGCGTGGAGATACAAGACTCAAGACTCCGACCTGTGTCCGGATGGGACTCTCCTTCGCGTGGAAGACAAGCTTGGTGATCCGGATATTATATTTCCTTCCTTGTAACCGACTCCGTGTAAACCCTAGCCCTCTCCGGTGTCTATATAAACCGGAGAGGTTGGTCCTTAGAAGGCCGATCACAATTACAATCATACCATCATAGGCTAGCTCCTAGGGTTTAGCCTCTATGATCTCGTGGTAGATCTACTCTTGTACTACTCATATCTTCAATATTAATCAAGCAGGAAGTAGGGTTTTACCTCCATCAAGAGGGCTCGAACCTGGGTATACATTGTGTCCCTCGCTTCCTATTACCATCAGCCTAAGACACACAGATCGGGACCCCCTACCCGAGATCCTCCGGTTTTGACACCGACAGGCGGGTCTTCTCCCCCCCCCCCCCGCCTAGTGTCGGCCTCGTCGTTGTCCTGCAAGGTGCGAAGGATGTTGGCCCTGCGGCCTGTGGCGTGGCACAAGCAGTGGCCCAGTACGGCCCGTCTTCATCGACCCAAGCTCAAGATCCTCGCGAGGGGCCAAGCCTCGTGGGGTGGATGATGCAAGGCTTCCTCAAGGGCAGCCTCGCTAGGCAGGCTCGCGAGGAGGCGGAGAGATCAAGGCAAGGAGTACCTCGCGAGGTGCTCGTGACGCAAGCCATGACTATCGAGACCAGGCGGGCGCCAAGCGGGTGCCAGCCAGCGCAGTGTCCTCGTTTCCTCTTTGGTGCAAAGGGAGCAAGCGCAGGTGCAGAGTACCGAGGCATCAAACAAAGGTTTCCATATCGGTGCAACGAGACCAAAACCAGTAGGATGACAGAACGGAGATCACCATGGAGCCCAAGACGGCGTCATCACCAGTGCCTTTGGCAGTCGAAGACCAACTTTAGTCAGGATAGCTTGTACTAGTTGTCCCCCTTCAAAATGGCCGTTGTTGGCTCCCTTCCCGCTCAATATTTGGGAAGAGGACCAGGGCCTCTATAAATAGAGATAGCCACCATAGTAGAACAGGGGAACGAGGGACAGATCTCACCCAGAGCCAACAGAGGGATGGATCTCACCCAGAGCCAACAGAGAGACGGATCTCACCCAGAGCCAATAGAGGGATGGATCTCACCCAGAGCCAACGGAGATGGAGCAATTCCTCTCCAAGCACACCACCTCACGAACACCCCTCGCGAGGCTGTTCTTCCTATGTACTGTTCATCATCAGCCTAGAGGCAATCCACCATACCACACACTAGATTAAGATATTACACCACAACGGTGGCCCGAACCAGTATAAACCTTGTGTCCCTTGTGTTGTTCATCGTGTAGCTTAGATTCGCGGCGAGGTTTTGGGGCATGGATCGGTAGGGGAAGATCTTTGTGTGCACCACAGAGTTCGAACCTTAAGGGTTTTGACGGAACCCGATATCCGACATACTGGTCAACTCGAGTGCTTGCCTACGATGAAGTATTGGAGGAACAACACATGCGTGACAATGTTCCGCTTCTCGAGGAGAAACGTCTCTGGGCTGCTACGCGTGTTGCATGCTACCAGCAAGCCCTGCATCACTATCATAGCCGCAGGGCATGCCCGGTGTTTTTAGGAAGGCGACCTGTTCCTTAGATGCGTTCAGTCTGCCAATGGTACAAACAAGTTGACGCCGAAGTGGGAAGGCCCTTACCGGGTAATACGAGTCACCAGACCTAGCGCAGTCCGTCTAGAGACCGGAGATGTCATTCAATTGTGAAACTCATGGAATATTGAGCATCTGTCGGGGGTTGGGTACGACATATGCCAAAGGATGGCTTATCATGGTGGGAGTGAGTAGAACGTCGCCGGTGCCCGGAAGCGGGATGAGGCAAAGACATTCACGCCGGCGGAACTTACCCAGCTTCAGGGCTCTCCAAGGAGATAACACACCTACTGCTGCTCTGCGGGCTCTCCGCATGGTCACTATGGCAAAGTGGTTACAATGGTGCTCCTGGAGCTGTTTCTGGAGGTAGGAGAGGGAAAGGCTAGCTCTTTCCTTCCGGTGATCTAGGGTCTATTCCTATCAGGGTCCGAACCCTTTGCATGGGCTTCCCGGGGGGTTTATATAGGCCTACCCCCTAGGGGTACAAGTGTAATCCGGCTGGGCGCGGGTCCCAGCCGTCTGTCTCTCAGGCCGTCGTCCTCTCTGCCGACTACTGGGGCCCGCCGACTGGCGGACCCCGCGGACAGGCCTAATACTGTAGCGGTACTCTGGGTGACGCTGGCTTGGTCACGTAGTCATGGCAACAGCGCCGCCGTCTGGCGTGCGTTCACTATCGCCATTCCCCATCTTGTCTGGTTAATGGCGGGTGGGGCCGTGGGAGAGGGGTCAGCCGACTCCAGGGCGCCGACTCCCATGGTCCGTCTTCAGGGCGCTCGTGCCGTCTTCTGTCTACCCACTGACAGGCGGCCCCACCGTCCTTGGGCCGTACAGGCAAGCGTCGTGGGCACAGTGCGCTGCCCACTGTGGCCGAGGTCAGGGCAGGCATGGCAACAGTGCCGCGCCTCGCCGGAGATCTTCAACGATACGGCTTACTGTAGCCATGCCGGCCCCTTGTAAGCAGGGGGGACGGCCATGCTGTGTCCGTACCCCGCCTCACCCTTCCAGACGAGGGCGGAGTCACGGGCCGACTCTCCATAGCCGGCCTCCGTGGAAGTCGCCGGCCATGAGTCGGCATATCTTGGAGTCGCCGTCTGGGACTCGGCTTATCTTGGAGTCGCCGTCTGGCACTCGACGTATCTTGGTGTCGCCGTCTAGGACTCGGCATGTCTTGGAGTCGCCATCCGGGACTCGGCTTGTGTCCCAATGTCTTGAAAGGTTCTGGGGCTCGGGTCAGCCTACTCGTGGCCCATTACTCCGACAGTAGTCCCCGAAGCTGGTGAGGCTCCGTGGATACTGCGTCGTGGGGCCTCAACAGTTTCATTTTTTAGGACCTCGCTCGCCATCTTCCTTCAGGACGACTACCCGAAAGCCGGATTCGCAGAGGGTCGTCTTGCTTCATAGAGAGCTCGAAAGTCGTGGCAGGAGAACAGGCGGCGTGCCTGATACGCTTCCCCGCGGCCGCCCGCCGTGGTCCTATCGCGTGGTACCATGTGGCGAGGATAGTCTGCCTACCCACGTGCACGACGGGACGGGCCATCAGGCGGGGCCCGCCACTACCGCGCCTCAGCACACGAACGGATCCGTTGCGGCCGTGCGGACGGTTTGGTTTTCCATGTCGTTACTGCGCGCAGTAACTTCGTGGGGTAAATTGTGGGGGGGCGTGGGGTCCTGCGCGCAGTCAATCCCACACCCGCCCCATCGGTTTCTCAGCCCTCAAGGCTATAAGTAGGCAGGGGGGAGTGGAGCGGCGAACACGCACGCCCATCTTCCCTGCTCCCCCGCCTCCTCTTGCCTCATTTCCTTCCTCTAGCCGCCGTCGAGCAAAAACACACCCCACCACAGCGATGAGCTCTTCCTCCGCCGCCGCAGCTCCCGCCGTGCGCTCCGGCGTGTGGACGGCTTGGAGGTGGATGATGAGCACATCGAGTTCCTCCGCCAGATGCGCCGCCTCCCCGGCACATACCTCGTGCGCGCCCGCACCGCGCCGGAGGGGGAGATTCTGCCGACGCCGGAGGAGGGCGAGCGGGTCATCTTCCGCTCGCACCTCATGCGCGGCCTGGGGCTGCCGGCGAGCGGCTTCTTCCATTCCTTCCTGGAGTTCCATGGGCTCCAGCCGCACCACCACACCCCAAACACGATGGTGCTGTTGTCCGCCTTCGCCACTCTGTGCGAAGGCTTCCTTGGCGTCCTCCCCACCATCTAGTTGTGGGGAGAATTCTTCTCGTCCAAGCTCGCACGCACGTCGCCGGCGTGCCGGCTCAATGCGGCGCCTTCATCGCGATGCAGCGGTCGACGGCCGACAATCCCTTCCCCGCCATCGCGCTGATCAAATCGGTGAATATGTGGCAGCGGTCGTACTTCTATGCGAAGAGCGTTGCCCCCGACGGGGACTGGGTCAATCTGCCACCTTATGGAGCCGGCCCGCCGGCTGGGAGGCTCCCCAGCTGGTCTAATCGGGCCAAGACGCTAACTCCCACCGGAGCCGCCGCCGTGGCGTGGCTCTGAGTTCTGACGCAGTCGGAGGGCCTCGTTGGGGCCGACTTGCTAGCCGCCTTCGTGGTGCGCCGAGTCCTCCCTCTTCAAGGCCGGCCTCATCTGATCAGTCAAATGAGCGACCACCAAGACCCGAGTCAGATGTGCACATGGAAATGCCCCGCGCAGAGGTGGCAAACATGGTGAACCACATCGCGAACTGCGAGCTCAGGGAGGATTGGCAATTCGGCAAGGAGCCGTATTCGCGCGCCAACCCCCCTCCAGTGGTAAGTCGCATCTCTTTATCGCTTTGTCTTCTTCATAGCCGACTCCGACTTCTGACTTTCATTGGTTTCTTTGAACTAGAACCCCCTCATGCAGCCCGCGGCCGGCGTCACGAGGCCGCCCCGCGAGTTCGTCCCCGACCGAGCGGAGAGCGACAATGACGACCCCGACTTGGGGGCGGTGGCGATGGAAGCCGGTGCCGAAGGAGGGGGAGGAGGAGCGGGAGGTGGCCTCAAGCCCTTGGCCACCTTCGCCGACTGGCCTGATGACGACGCCGAAGGGGAAGTCGTCCCACGCCACCAGCCAAGGGTTGGCCGATCGGGCGCGGGTTCCTCCGCCGGCCTGGCCGGCCAAGGCGGCTTGAAGAGGCGCCAGACTGGGCCGAGTTCGTTCGGCGGCAGGCCAAAGAAGCTCAAGGGGGCGACCGCCGTGACCAGACGGGAGGAGGCGGCCGCGAGGGACAACCGCTTCCGCAAGGAAGTGAAGAGGCCGCCGCTAGTCTCTGCGTGAGTGTTTCCTCCTTTGTCCTCATTTTTCCTCGGTGAATCTCGTCCGAGTTTCTCTTTTTCATTTCTTTTTTGCTTCAGGGCTCCCCTCACCCTTGAGAGGGTCGTCGTTCCCTCCGTCATGGGGTCGACGGAGATGTTAGCCACCACTCGGCGGGTTGACCCTGCCGCCGACCTCCGGGAGGCGACGGAGCGAAACGCGCGGGAGAAGCGCTACGAGGAGGAGGCCGCCCGTTTGGAGAAAACGGAGGCCGAGAAGGCGGCGTCCTCCGCCCAAAAAAAACTGGAAGAGGCCGAAGCCGCCATAGCAGCAAGGCGGCAAGCCGAGGAGGCCGCTCACCGCCAATTGGCGCTGCTCGTCATCCCGCTGTCCTCAGCGCCGCCGCCCCCGGAGTTCACGGGCAGACTGGAGAAGCCGGCACCGAGAACCCCGTCGTGGAGAAGGAAAGCGGCGAGGCCTCCATGTCGGACACGCTCGTGCTGCCACCGCCGCCTCCGCCGCCGTCTGGGAGAGTGCACGGCAAACAGCCGGCAGGCCTGCCGGTGCCGCCGACTGCGGACGAATCTGAGGCGAGGCTGCTTCTCCAAGTCGCCTCGCCAGTGCGCCGTCGTCTTGAGAGGGCGACCTCGGCGCCGCGACCCCGGGAGACTGGCGCCGCCAGCTCGGCAATCCCAGACACCGAGGCGACGAGCGCTGCGCCCGTTGGGTGGTTGCGCGGAGGCGGCACAGGGCCGCTGAACCAAGCGCTCTTGGACGTCCAGGCGAAGCTGCGAGCTGAAGGCGACGCCCTTCAAAACTGCACCAAGGCGCATCTGGCCGCGCGAACGGCCATCCGAGTATGTCTCTATCTTTTGATTCTTGTTTTTCTCTGTGGGGGAGCGCCAGCGCACCCACTGGGTGTAGTCCCCGAGTTTCGGGCCGGCTGCTGAGCAGGCGGTTCGGAACTCCCTGTGGCGAGTTCCAAATATTAACTTTGTCTGAAATGCTTTATTGCAGGAGTATCACAACCTCCATGCTACCGCCTTCAACCAAAATGTTGAGGAGCTAGGTAGGCGGACTGCCGACTTGTCAGAGAGCCAGGGTGAGTCCTTCTTCTTTTTCGCGGGGCCGCGCTGGCGCACCCGCGGGCTGTAGTCCCCGAGATTCAGGCCGACTGCTGAGCAGTTGGTCCAGATCTTCTCAGCGACTTTCTTTGTTGATGACTCATCATTTTTCGTCTTTTTCTTCTTTAGAGGCCAACGCCACCCTTCAGCAGCAGCTGGGCGAGGCTAACACCGCCTTGCGTGCCAAGGAGGAGGAGTACAGCAAACTCGCCACGGAGCGCGACCTGCTGGCCGCGCAGCTGGCCGAGCAGAAGGAGCTGCTCCAGAAGGCGCAGGACGAGGCCGAGAAGAAGGAGGCCGCTCTCCTGGCCGAGTTCGAGAGCGAGCGCTCCTCCTGGACTGACAGGGAGGCGATGCTGACCTCCGGCTTCCATGAGATTGAAGACATCGTCGATGGTGAGTTTCTTTTCTTCCTTTCTTCTTCGAGCTTTCGACTATAGGTCAGGCCAATTTCTGGCTCTTTCGACTCACGTCTTTCTTGTCTTGGCAGACTTCTTCCCTGGCCACTCTCAGGCGGTCACTCAGGCCATCGAGGCTGATCGCGAGATGCGAAGGGCAAGCGGCACGGAGATCGCCACCAACGCCCCCCGAACCGTCGATGAGCAGCTCCTGAGCATCGAGGCCCGTCTTCGTCCTGCCCATCGGCTGATGCACCAGCTTTAGCGTGCCAGCGCCCAGGCGGTTGCCGCTCTATGGCTAGACATGCCGGCCCTGCGCACCGCTAGTCGGACCGCCGACTGGCTGGAGGTCGCAGTTGGCCGTCTTGAGGCTTGGAAGGGTTCCTCGGCCCGGGCCGGAGCGCGCCGGGCCTTGGAATTCGTCAAGGCATGGTATCCAGGGCTGGACCTGGACCAGCTGGCCGCGTTCCGGTCGGAGGCTCAGGCAGAGTTGGTGGCAGTGGAGGGTGCCCTTGTCGAGCGTGCGGCGGCGATTGCTGACTACACGGACACCAGTGTCTTCGTCCCCGAGAGGGCTGCAGGCGGCGAGGAGGTGCCGCCAGAGTGGTTCGGGATGAACCCGGACTTTGGCGAGGACTCGGTGGAGGTGATTGACTCCAGCACCGAGGAGGAAGGCGAGGCGGAGGACGAAGGCGAGACGGAGGTGCTAGGAGTCAGAGCGGGCGACCAGCCTCAGCTTGACCGCGCCTCCAGCAACGAGCTGCGTCCAGAGAAGGTGACCACCACCGGAGGCGATCAAACCGAGACCGCCCAGCTGGCCGCCCCGGCGCCT
Organism: Triticum aestivum; assembly: GCF_018294505.1. Taxonomy (NCBI): domain Eukaryota; kingdom Viridiplantae; phylum Streptophyta; class Magnoliopsida; order Poales; family Poaceae; genus Triticum; species Triticum aestivum. The sequence continues at coordinate 215,597,659 of NC_057813.1, read as the reverse complement.
GACACTGCCATCTCCTCCGATCCTCCGATCCTGGATGCCGCCTCCTAGGCTGCCGTTTTTGCCTCTGCTTTATCTGTCTTAGCAACCTTTTGGAAAACTTTGTTAAATTCGAACAGTTACACCCACGGGGTGTATTTTGAACTTCTACTCAAAGATTCGGCCAAGGGCTTATGTAAATATTAATCCGCGTTCTATATTTCCTTGCTCATTGCTCTTTAGGCTTTGCCCTTTGCCGCCTTCCCTTAGTCGCCGCCTTGCCAGTCGAACAACCGCTCTGCGGACTGTTGTTGGATCAAATGCTTGGCTACTTTGGGAAGGCAAGTACTCGGTCATTTTAGAGTCTCTCTTAGCAAGTCGGATAGAAAGCGGCAAGCCGACTACCCAAGAGTCGGTTGTCCTTAATAGAGGCTAATAGAAGCGGCAAGCCGACTACTCATGAGTCGCCTTTTTGCTTCAGAAATGCTGGAAGCCGTCTTATGCCATGTTCGTGCTTTGGGTCCTTAGCCATTTTTCGTGTGGGCGCCCGTTCTTCCTCACTCCTGACCACCAAACAGTCGCTCTGTGAGCTGCGGCTTTGTCAGGAGACGGATTAGGCACCGCACACTACTTGTCTGACTGCGGGAAGCTCCTCATAGTGCGAAGCGGCGAGTCCCCGGGCCGACTAGTCGGACCCGGTGCCAAGCGGTATTTAACGAAGAGTAATATACTAGAAGGCGTAATTCTTATCATACAGATAACAAAAGAGGGCAGTCCCCGAGCTCCTCTCGGGGGAGCCAAAGTCTTGGTACTTTAATACAAAAGGGGAGCGTGATACATACTGCATCAACTGTAAAATCTTCGGAGAAGATTTGCATTCCATGGGCGTTCTGTCTCTTTGCCGGAGTCGTCCCTCTTGCGTGCTCGGGGCTTCTGGGCGTCGATCAGGTAGTAGGAGTCATTTCCCAGCACCTTGCTGATGATGAAGGGGCCTTCCCAAGGCGCCGACAGCTTGTGCTGGCCGGCTGTTCGCTGGATCAGTCGGAGCACAAGGTCGCCCTCTTGGAAAGATCTTGGCCTGACCTTCCTGTTGTAGTATCGACGCAGACTCTGCTGGTAGATGCTGGACCGGCTGAGTGCCAACAGCCGGCCCTCTTCCAGCAGATCGACGCTGTCTTGACGTGCTTCTTCTACTTCTTCCTCGGTGTACATAGTGACTCGCGTGGAGTCGAACTCTATATCCGTTGGGATGACGGCTTCGGCGCCGTAGACGAGGAAGAAAGGTGTGAAGCCGGTTGACTTGTTTGGAGTCGTGCGCAGACTCCAGAGGACGGCCGACAGCTCCTCAAGCCAGCAGCCGACCGATCGCTCCAGTGGCACGACCAGTCGAGGCTTGATGCCGGATAAGATGAGGCCGTTTGCTCGCTCCACCTGACCGTTTGACTGCGGATGGGCAACGGACGCTAAGTCCAGTCGGATGCCCTCCGTCGCGTAGAAATGGGCCAAGGCGCCTTTGGCAAAATTTGTGCCGTTGTCGGTGATGATGCTGTGCGGGATGCCGTATCGAGTCGTGATGTCGGCAATGAAAGTTACTGCAGTCGGACCATTTAACTTCTTGATGGGTTTTACTTCTATCCACTTGGTGAACTTGTCCACTGTGACAAGTAGATGAGTCAAGCCACCTCGTGCCGTTTTGAATGGTCCCACCATGTCCAGGCCCCAGACTGCAAAGGGCCATGCGATAGGGATAGTCTTGAGTGCGGAAGCTGGCTGAAGTGGCTTGGAACGGAATATCTGGCACCCCTTGCACTTTTGGAATAATTCCTTGGCCTCTTCTAGGGCAGTCGGCCAGAAAAAACCATGCCGGAAGGCTTTGGCAACGAGTGCTCTTGAGGACACATGGTGACCGCACTCGCCTTCGTGGACGTCTCTGAGGATTGCTTGGCCTTGTTCTGCCTTGACGCAGCGTTGGTAGACGCCAGTGACGCTACGCCTGACCAGCTCTCTGTTGACTATGGTATAAGCTGCTGCTCGGCGTTGCACTTGCCGAGCCAAGATTTCATCGGTTGGCAGCTCTCTGTTTACTAGGAACTTGGGGATGGGTTGGGCCCATGAGGGTGCTGCTATTTCTTCAATTGCTACTAGTGCGACTTGGACAAGGGCGGCTGGGCTGGGAGGCGGCGGGTTGGAGTCCGCAGCCGCTTGCTGACTTGACGAAGTCCCCGGGCCGACCGGAGCAGTCCCCGGGCCGGGCTCTGGAGTCTTCGATCGTGCCACAGCAGTCCCCGGGCTAAGTTCTGAAGTCCCCGGGCCGGCTTCGACTGTGTCTTTCTTGGAGTCGGATCCGACTTCTTTGGGTGGAGCCGGCACAAAGATTGAGTTTGATTCTGGTGACGACTTGATAGAAGGCTTGAGGAGGCGCCGAAGGGCGATGCCGGATGGTATTGCTTGGCGAGTGGAGCTGATTCGTGCCAATGCGTCTGCTTGGTCGTTGTCGTTCCTTGGCACATGAAGGAACTCGCACCCTTCGAAGTATCCGCTAAGTTGCTGCACAAGGAAGCGGTAGCTCGCCATGTTTGCGTCCTTGGCATCCCAATCGCCAGACGATTGCTGGACCACCAAATCAGAGTCGCCATATCACAGGATCCGGCGAATGCCGAGTTCTTTAGCAATCCGGAGCCCGTGGATGAGCGCCTCATACTCGGCCACGTTATTGGAAGCGGCGAAATGGATCTGCAACGCATATCTGTGCTTGTCACCCTTGGGGGAAGTGAGGACGACTCCAGCTCCCAGGCCGGTGCGCATCTTGAAGCCATCGAAGTGCATCCGCCAATGGGTGGAGTCGGGCACTGGCGGCAGATACTGGGTCTCGGCCCAATCGACGAGGAAGTCGGCCAGCGCTTGTGACTTGATGGCGGTGTGGGGCTCGTAGTAGATGGTGTAGGGAGCCAAGTCGATGGCCCATTTGGCCACTCGGCCGGAAGCATCTCGGCTTCCGATGATTTCGGCAAGTGGGGCTGTGCAGACCATAGTGATTGGATGCTCTTGGAAGTAAGGCTTCAATTTCTTGGCGGCAAAATGCACGCCATAGCACATCTTCTAGTAGTGAGGGTAGTTCTGCTTGGAGGCCGACAGTACCTCGCTCAGGTAATACACCGGTCTTTGGACAAGTAGCGCCTTGCCTTCCTCCTTGCGCTCGACTACGTTGACTGTGCTGACTACCCCGCTGGTGGCGGCAATGTATAGGAGCATGGGCTCCTTGGGAGTCCGAGCCGCCAGCACAGGGGGAGTAGTCAACATCTTCTTCAGTTGGAGAAAGGCCTCGTCCACCTTGGGAGTCCACTCAAAAAAGGTTGTCTTCTTCATCAGCTGGTACAAGGGGAGAGCCTTCTCGCCAAGCCGACTGATGAATCGGCTGATGGACGCCAAACAGCCGGTGAACTTTTGCACATCTAACAGTCGTTTGGGTGCTTCCATCCTCTCGATGGCCTTGATCTTCACAGGGTTGCACTCTATGCCGCGTTCGGAGACTAGGAAACCAAGTAGCTGGCCGGCTGGTACTCCGAAGACGCACTTCTCGGGGTTGAGCTTGATCTGGAATCGGCGCAGGTTCTCGAAAGTCTCCTTGAGGTCTTCCAATAGAGTCCCACGTTTCTCCGTCTTCACCACCACATCATCTACGTAGACGTGGGCGTTTCTGCCGAGTTGCTTGAGGAGGCACTTCTGCATGCAACGCTGAAAGGTGGCGCCGACATTCCTCAAGCCAAACATCATGGTCAGGTAGCAGAAGGCACCAAACGGCGTGATGAAGGCGGTCTTCAGTCGGTCGGCCGGATTCAGTTTGATCTGGTGATATCCAGAGTATGCATCCAAAAAACTCAACAGCTCGCATCCGGCTGTGGAGTCTATCACCTGATCAATTCTCGGCAAAGCAAATGGGTCCTTGGGGCAGGCTTTGTTGAGGCTTGTGTAGTCGATACACATCCACCACTGCTTATTCTTCTTCAGCACCAGTACTGGGTTTGCTAGCCACTCTGGGAAAAACACTTCCATGATGAAGCTGGCCGCCAGGAGCCGGGCTATTTCTTCTCCAGCAACTCTTCTCTTCTCTTTTGACAGGCGGCGCAAGGGCTGCCTGACGGGTTTCACATCAGACCGAACATGTAACTTGTGCTCGGCGAATTCCGTCGGTACACCAGGCATGTCTTTAGGGGACCATGCGAAGATGTCTCGATTCTCATGGAGGAAATCGACGAGCTCGCCTTCCTATTTGCTGTCAAAGTTTGTACCCATGACATCGTACCTCTCTGGGTGCTCCGGGTCCAAAGGTATCTTCTTTGTTTCTCTGGCCGGCTTGAATGATCCTTCTGCTTCCGACTCCTTGGGGTCGGGCGATAACTCGGGCTGCTTGCCGGCCATCGCCACGACCCGATCAAGAAGCCGTTTCTCAGCCGCGATCTCCAAGGACTCGGCCAGCCGACTGCTCTCGGCCGCGCAGGCAGACGACTTTCTGTAGTCGCCGGCTACGGTTAGGATTCCTTGGAACTCGGCATCTTCATCTTGAGGTAGGCATAGTGGGGGACTGCCATGAACTTGGCCAATGCTGGTCGGCCAAGCAACGCATGGTATGGGCTTTCAAGGTCCACCACCTCAAACCAAATTGGCTCTCGGCGGAAATGATCTTTGTCCCCAAAGAGGACGTCTATCAGAATCTTGCCGATTGGTGAGCAGGAAAGGCCAGGGACAATGCCGTGGAACACAGTCCGGCTGCTTTGAAGTTGTCTTCGCTTGATTCCTAACTTCTCCATCGTATCTTTGTATAGGATGTTGATACTGCTGCCTCCGTCTATCAGCACTCGCGAGAAGCGAGCGGCCCGCCTATCTGTGGCGAGTGTGGCGCCTAAGACCAAAGCGTAAGAGCATGGACTCGGCATCACCTCTGGGTGATCGGCTCTACTCCAACTGATGGGCCTTTCGGACCAGTGCATGAATTCTGGGGGGCTTGACGCAACTGCATTCACTTCTTGCTGCTGTTGGCGCCTGTTGCGCCGATCGTCTGCCACACTGGTGAACACCACATTGGCCCCGTGTTCATCCGGAAACTCATCTTGTATTGCGCCGACTGGCCTGACAGCCGGCTGCTGGGGCGGTTGTGGCGGAGGCGGCCCAGCGGGCGGGGGAGGGAGTAGGCCGTCTCCCTTGGCGATTCTGGTCAGCCAGTGGCATTTCCGGGTGGTGTGGTTTGACGGCTTCGCGCCGCTGTGGAACTTGCAGGGGCCATCCAGGGTCTGCTCATAGGAGAAAGCCGGCAACCAGTTGGACTTGCCGCCCCTCTGCCGCTTCGCCGGAGGCGGTCCCTCCGGCTGTTGGTCTTCGACTGTCGCCACTTGCCGGCTATTGGAGGCTGGCTGCGGGGCCTTGCACTTGTGGTTGTTCTACTGTTGCCGCCGACTGGGGTCCCCAGCCGGAGTTCTTGGAGCCTGAGGAGCGACTTTGCCAGTCGCGCTGACTTGAATCTCCGCCTTCATGGAGGAGTCGGCCGTGGCGTGCTTGTCTGCCATGATCAGCAGTTCATCGAGGGTCTCCGGCTCGTCGCAGAGAAGCTTGTGCTTGAGGAGGGTGCCTTCTCTGCACCCGGCAGTAAAGTACTCGATAGCCTGCACCTCGTGCACGCCTTCGCAGGAGTTTCGGAGCTCGCCCCAGCGCGTGAGATAGTCGCGAGTGGATTCGTTGGGGCCTTGCACGCACAAGGAGAGTTGGCGAGGCTTGGGAGGTTGCTTGTACGTGCTAGTGAAGTTGCGGCCGAAGGCCTCGGTGAAGTCGACCCAGCTGTTGATGCTGCAAGGCTTTAAACTGTTCAACCATGTCTGGGCCGAGCCCTGGAGCATGAGTGGGACATATCTTACGGCAACACGCTTGTTGCCGTTCGCTATATTGACGGCGGTGGAGTAATCGATCAGCCAGTCCTCCGGCTTCACGGTGCCGGTATATTTGGGTGTGTCTCGGGGGAGCGTGAACCCTTTGGGGAAGGGCTCATCTTGGATGCGGGGTCCAAAGCAAGGAGGACCCAACTCGTCTTCTTCTTCCAGCGCCAAGGATCGGTGGAGTCGGTCGATCCGGTGGCGGGCATCGTTCTCTCCGACTCCCTCTCGGCGTCCAAGACGGTCGCTGAGAGTCGGATGTTCCACAGGCGGCGGGGAGACTCGCCTTTCTCTACGAGGAGGGGGAGGCAGATAGTCGTCCCGCCGTTCCACCGCTTTGGGGCGGCCGTCTCGGTCGCGCTCGATGGTAATGCGAGTCCGACTGTGGCTAGCAGCCGGCTCCTTGTCCTTCTTCCCGCGGGCCCCGCCAGTCGGCGTCCGGGACGTCGCGCCTTGGTCTTGGCGGGGTGGCGGGTCGTCGTTTTGTCGCTGCGGCGCCTCTGCGCGGCAGCCGGCTTCATTCTGCATGGCGGCCGCGTCGAGGAGCTAGTGAACTCGCTCCGTCATCAAGCGGCGCTCTTCGCCCTCGAAGTTGTCGCGCTCGTCTGCTGCTGCCTGGGTGGCACGGATGTTCTCCGCAGGCGTGGCATACACAGGGCGATCAGCCCCGAGCAGATTGGCGATTGCAGCGCCGCGTTGTCGGACCACGCCTAGGCGGCTAGGCCCAGTCGGAGCCGGCGAGCCGCCCACGGCGTGATCCATCTCGCGCTGGTAGGCTTCTGACAAGCGCCTCATACTTTCCAGCTTCTTAGCACCCTCGATAAGCTGAAGGCGGCGTGCCTCCAGCGTCTCGGCGTCGGCATCTCCCGGAATCGGCGCAGTGAGGTCTCGCAGAGCCGCGTCGAGCGGGTCGTGCGCTCCCTTTCCAGAACGCTCGCCGTGATAGAGGACGAGAACCTCCGTGATGGCGCTCCCGCCGCTCCCCTCACAAGGGAGCATCTCGTCGTAGACCACCACGTTGGTGGGAAATGCGTCGAGCGACGCCGTGTCTGAGTCGACCAGCATCGGGTCGGTGGATCCTATGGACTCCAGGTCCGCGGCAGGCTCGCCGACGACGTGGAGTTGGTCGAGGAGACCCGCGAGGAGGCTCTCAGGGCCGCTCGTGCCTGCGTCGGACGCAGGCTCGTCGGAGAGGCGAACCTCACCAATAAGCTTGGCGAGGCTGCTGGCCGCGCAGGCGATATTAGCGCCGCGCAGCGCGTCGGCACAAACTCCATCTGGCGTGCCGGGCTGACTGCGCTCGCCAGGGAGGAAAAGAGTTCCCGTCTAGAGCAGGTCTCCGGACGACGGTGCACCTCGCCCCACGGTGGGCACCAAATGTCGGGGGTTGGGTATGACATATGCCAAAGGATGGCTTATCATGGTGGGAGCGAGTAGAACGTCGCTAGTGCCTGGAAGCGGGATTAGGCGAAGACATGCACGCCGGTGGAACTGACCCAGCTTCAGGGCTCTCCGAGGAGATAACACCCCTACTGCTGCTGTGCGGGCTCTCCGCATGGTCACTATGGCAAAGTGGTTACAATGGTGCTCCTGGAGCTGTTTCTGGAGGTAGGAGAGGGCAAGGCTAGCTCTCTCCTTCTGGTGATCTAGGGTCTATTCCTATCTGGGTCCGAACCCTTTGCATGGGCTTCCCAGGGGGTTTATATAGGCCTACCCCCCAGGGGTACAAGTGTAATCCAGCTGGGCGTGGGTCCCAGCCGTCTGTCTCTCAGGCCGTCGTCCTCTCTGCCGACTACTGGGGCCCGCCGACTGGCGGGCCCCGCGGACAGGCCTGATACTGTAGCGGTACTCTGGCTTGGTCACATAGTCATGCAACAACGCCGCCGTCTAGCGTGTGTTCACTATCGCCATTCCCCATCTTGTCTGGTTAATGGCGGGTGGGGCCCGCGGGAGAGGGGTCGGCCGACTCCAGGGAGCCGACTCCCATGGTCTGTCTTCAGGGCGCTCATGCCGTCTTCTGTCTACCCACTGACAGGCAGCCCCGCCGTCCTTGGGCCGTACAGGCAAGCATCGTGGGCACAGTGCGCCACCCACTGTGGCTGAGGTCAGGGCAGGCATGGCAACAGTACCGCGCCTCGCCGGAGATCTTCAGCGATACGGCTTACTGTAGCCATGCTGGCCCCTTGTAAGCAAGGGGGACGGCCATGCCGTGTCCGTACCCCGCCTCGCCCTTCCAGACGAGGGTGGAGTCGCGGGCCGACTCTCCATAGCCGGCCTCCCTGGAAGTCGCCGGCCATGAGTCAGCATATCTTGGAGTCACCGTTTGGGACTCGGCTTATCTTGGAGTTACGGTCTGGGACTCGGCGTATCTTGGAGTCGCCGTCTGGGACTCGGCATGTCTTGGTGTCGCCATCCGGGACTCGGCTTGAGTCCCAATGTCTTGAAAGGTTCTGGGGCTCGGGTCAGCCTACCCGTGGCCCATTACTCCGACAGTAGTCCCCGAAGCTGGTGAGGCTCCGTGGATACTGCGTCGTGGGGCCTCAACAGTTTCAAATTTTAGGACCTCGCTCGCCGTCTTCCTTCAGGCCGACTGCCCGAAAGCCAGATTTGGTAGAGGGCCATCTTGCTTCATAGAGAGCTCGAAAGTCATGGCGGGAGAACAGGCGGGGTGCCTGATACGCTTCTCCGTGGCCGCCCGACACGATCCTATCACATGGTGCCACGCGGCGAGGATAGTCTGCCTACCCACGCGCACGACGGGACAGGCCGTCAGGCGGGGCCCGCCACTACCGCGGCTCGGCACACGAACGGATCCGTTGCGGGCGTGCGGATGGTTGGGTTTCCCACGTTGTTACTGCACACAGTAACTTCGTGGGGTAAATCGTGGGGGGGGCGTGGGGTCTTGCGTGCAGTCAATCCCACACCCGCCCCATCGGCTTCTCAACCCTCAAGGCTATAAGTAGGCGGGAGGAGTGGAGCGGCGAACACGCGCTCCCATCTTCCCTGCTCCCCCGCCTCCTCCTGCCTCCTTTCCTTCCTCTAGCCGCCGTCGAGCAAAAACACAACACACCACAGCGATGAGCTCTTCCTCCGCCACCGTGGCTCCCGCCGTGCGCTCCGGCGTGTGGACGGCTCGGAGGTGGATGATGAGCACATCGAGTTCCTCCGCCGGACGCGCCGCCTCCCCGGCACAGACCTCGTGCGCGCCTGCGCCGCACCGGAGGGGGAGATTCTGCTTGAGTCCCAATGTCTTGAAAGGTTCTGGGGCTCGGGTCAGCCTACCCGTGGCCCATTACTCCGACAGCATCTCCGCAAGTTCTACCCGTAAGGTGCGCCTGTCGGGCCCTGCCCGACAGCCACCCTTTTGTATAGGCCTTGCCTCAGCTGCATGTAACCCCTTGTACAAAGCCAGGCGCAGACCGTGAGCAACGGAGAAATAAATGAAGCACTGGGGGCTCCAGACAAGTTTCATGCATGCATAAGCATATCATGGGCATTGCATGTTCATGTAGATAGGTTGCATGATCATGTACATAGATGACGACCCACAAGTATAGGGGGTCTATCGTAGTCCTTTCGATAAGTAAGAGTGTCAAACCCAACGAGGAGCAGAAGGAAATGACAAGCGGTTTTCAGTAAGGTATTCTCTGCAAGCACTGAAATCTTAGGTAACAGATAGTTTTGTGATAAGATAATTTGTAACGAGTAACAAGCAATGAAAGTAAATAAAGTGCAGCAAGATGGCCCAATCCTTTTTGTAGTAAAGGTCAAGCCTGGACAATTTCTTATAATGAGAAAAGCATTCCCGCGGACACATGGGAATTATCGTCAAGCTAGTTTTCATCACGCTCATATGATTCGCGTTCGGTACTTTGATAATTTGATATGTGGGTGGACTGGTGCTTGGGTACTGTTTTTCTTGGACAAGCATCCCACTTATGATTAACCCCTATTGCAAGCATCCTCAACTACAAAAGAAGTATTAAGGTAAACCTAACCATAGCATGAAACTAATGGATCCAAATCAGCCCCTTAAGAAGCAACACATAAACTAGGGTTTAAGCTTCTGTCACTCTAGGAACCCATCATCTACTTATTACTTCCCAATGCCTTCCTCTAGGCCGAAATAATGGTGAAGTGTCATGTAGTCGACGTTCACATAACACCACTAGAGGAGAGACAACATGCATCTCATCAAAATATCGAACGAATACCAAATTCACATGACTAATAATAGCAAGACTTCACCCATGTCCTCAGGAACAAACATAACTACTCACAAAGCATATTCATGTTCATGATAAGCGGAGTATTAATATGCATTAAGGATCTGAACATATGATCTTCCACCAAATAAACCAATTAGCATCATCTACAAGGAGTAATCAACACTACTAGCAACCCACAGGTACCAATTTGTGGTTTTGATGCAAGATTGGATACAAGAGATGAACTAGGGTTTTGAGAGGAGATGGTGCTGGTGAAGATGTTGATGGAGATTGACCCCCTCCCATTGAGAAGATCATTGGTGATGATGATGGTGATGATTTCCCCCTCCCGGAGGGAAGTTTCCCCGGCAGAACAGCTCCGCCGGAGCCCTAGATTGGTTTCGCCAATGTTCCACCTCGTGGCGGCGGAGTTTCGTCCCGTAAACTTGCTTATGATTTTTTCGAGGGTAAGAGGCTTCATATAGCATAAGATGGGCACTGGAGGGCCACCAGGGGGCCCACGAGACAGGGGGCCTGCCCAGTAGGGGTGGCCACGCCCCCCACCCTCGTGGCCAGGGTGTGGGCCCCCTCTGGTACTTTCTTTGCTCAGTAATTCTTATTAATTCCAAAAATGACTTTCGTGGAGTTTCAGGACTTTTGGAGCTGTGCAGAATATGTTTCCAATATTTGCTCCTTTTCCAGCCCAGAATTCCAGCTGCCGGCATTCTCCCTTTTCATGATAAACCTTGTAAAATAAGAGAAAATAGCCATAAGTATTGTGACATAACGTGTAATAACATCCCATAATGCAATAAATATCGATATAAAAGCATGATGCAAAATGGACGTATCAACTCCCCCAAGCTTAGACCTCACTTGTCCTCAAGCGGAAGCCGATATTGATAAATATGTCCACATGTTTAGAGATAGAGGTGGCGATAAAAATAAAATACGGACATGAGGGCATCATGATCATTCTTATAACAACAACATATATAGATTTTGTCATATGATTTCTTATGCTCAAGTAACAATCTATTCACAATGTTAAGTATGGTTCAGAAACTTCATTAAGAACTAACAAACTATAATCTCACTCATTGAAGAATTGCAATTTATCATCACATCGGAAAGAGTCAAGAATAGAGCTTTTCAGGAAGTCCACATACTCAACTATCATATAGTCTTCTACAGTTGCTAACACTCACACAATACTTATGTTTCTAGAGTTTTAACCGGACATAGAGAAAGATAGGGGCACTACAAAAAAATACACTTCCGTGATGATACGTGTTTGTCACAGTAGGTCGCGTTTTTTGTCATGCATGTACATCCATGACGATTTTATGACAGAATCAAGATAGTCATACCTGTGCTGTCGTAGAAGTGTTCCATGACATTACCAAAATTATCATCACAGAAGTGTCCACTTCCATGACGATAAATCGCACGTCACAGAAGTGCTTTCGTCAAGGGTGACCAACACGTGGCATCCACCGTAATGGAATGTCGTTAAGCTATCGGGTCCGGTTTTGGATCCGATAACCCGTTAATAGCCCGGACCAATGGGGATTTTCCACGTGTAAAATCATCATTGGCCGCAGGAAACACGTGTTGCCTCACTGTTGGGACAGATGTCATCCACTCATTCGACAGGAGGCGCCTATGATAGGTCGACACGTGGCACGGCCCAACAGTGGCCCATTCCGGTGAAAAAGGTCGGCCCAGTTGTAAGGGCATATTTATCCCTTAGGTGTTTTGGTGATTGATGACAATGCATTTGCAGACTAATCGTGTGCCTTGAGTTTCTCAGACGCTTCATCACTAGGCACGAGACGATTCGGTGCCCCTCGAGACTATTGAAGACGATGTTGTTCTACGTTTCTTTTTGGTGGATTTGAGTCGTAGGAGAGCCGTACTATTAAGAGGGGGTCCGCGTCGGAAAGGTTCCGGAGGAATCATCACATACACGTTTTCTTCATTGTCTCCTCCTTTCCCTTGCACCTTGGAGCATTCCCCGTCTATCCTCTATGTGAATGTCTGGACTACTATTGCTGAGCTTGTGGTAGTACCGCTCCCTCGGAGTCATAGTACCATGGCTGCTAGGCCAAGTACCGCTGCATCGCGGTAGTAGGCGCGGATGTAATTTTTTACATCCGCGCCCACACGGTAGTACCGCACGCCTAGGGCGGTAGTACCGCTGGTGCCCACGGTAGTACCGCTCCCTCCGAGCTGTTGTACCGTGGTTCCCTGGCCTATTGCCGTGGCTTCACGGTAGTAGGGGCGGATGTAATTTTTTACATCCGCACCCACACGGTAGTACCGCGCCCTGTGGACGGTAGTACCGTGACGGATGCTTGCATCGTCTCTTTGACAGCGAAAGTAGGCACGGATGTATTTTTATTCATCCGTGCCGATTCCAGACTTAGTCTTACCTGCCTCGCGGTAGTACCGCAGGTGGGTGCGGTAGTACCGCGCTCGCGTAGTTCGGCCTTTGGTATAGTCTCTGCAGTGGCCACGGTAGTACCATGGTCTCCCACGGTAGTACCGCGTGGCCTTGCGATAGTACCGCGCCCCTGGAGCGGTAGTACCGCATGTCGCAGGCTGGTCTAAGTGGATAACGGTTGGATTTCTTCTATGACTATAAAAGGGGCGTCTCCTACCTCTAGTTGACTACCTCTTCCACCTCTAAGCTCCATTGTTGCTCCAAGCTCCATTTTCACCCGATCTCACTCCCTAGCCAATCAAACTTGTTGATTTGCTCGGGATTGGGTGACAAGGGCCCGATCTACACTTCCACCAAGAGATATTTGATTCCCCCCACTTATCCCTAGCGGATCTTGTTACTCTTGGGTGTTTGAGCACCCTAGATGGTTGAGGTCACCTCAAAGCCATACTCCATTGTGGTGAAGCTTCGTGGTGTTGTTGGGAGCCTCCAATTGTTGTGGAGATTGCCCCAACCTTGTTTGTAAAGGTTCGGTCGCTGCCTTCAAGGGCACCAATAGTGGAATCATGACATCTCTCATTGTGTGAGGGCGTGAGGAGAATACGGCGGCCCTAGTGGGTTCTTGTGGAGCATTGTGCCTCCACACCGCTCCAACGGAGATGTACTTCCCCTCAAAAGGAAGGAACTTCGGTAACACATCCTCGTCTCCACCGGCTCCACTCTTGGTTATCTCACGCCTTTACTTTTGCAAGCTTACTTGTGTTGTTTCCCTTACTTGCTCGTGTACTTGTTGTTGTCGCATCATATAGGTTGTTCACCTAGTTGCATATCTAGACAACCTACTTTGATGCAAAGTTTAATTTGGTAAAGAAAAGCTAAAAATTGTTAGTTGCCTATTCAACCCCCCCTCTAGTCAACCATATCGATCCTTTCAATTGGTATCAGAGCATCGTCTCTTTATTAAGGACTTTGCCGTCCGAAGAGTATGGTTGACACCACAGACGGTGCGGAGGAGCACTCCGGTGTGAATCCCATCTCGTCTAGGGTCATTGGGGGAACCTCGGTCTCTCGTGAGGAATTCAATGTGGCTCTAGACAAATTGAAAGACTCCATGACGACCAAGGTTGAAAGCATGCTTACTAAATTTCTTGAAGGGCTTAAACTATCCACCTCGCCGGTGAAAGTGGGTGATCCCACTAACAAGGTGACGGATGCTACCTCCAACAAGGGGGAAGCTAACAGTGAAAAGAGTCCTTCTACTAGTGGTAGAAATGGCACCGGCATCTTTGCCCATGTGGAACCTCCAATTTATGGAGGACCGATTCCCACTACTCATTTGAATCATGCCGGTCCTCCTCCTAAGTTGTGAAAAATGAGGATTCTTATTCTTGGGTGTATTGTTTCAAGCGCCATTTAAAACATGTGAATACTAACCTTTGGAGAATCATTGAAGAAGGTTTCTATCCACATGACCCAAACAACTTCACCCCTCGAGAAGCCGTGGATAATCAATTCAATGAGAGTGATCTCTTCATCATCTAAGATGCAATCCTTCCCGAAGATCTCCCTCATCTTTGACCTCATGCCATGGCCAAAGACGCGTGGCAATGTGTTGTGTCTCTCTATCGAGGAAGTGCTAGCATTAAACGCTCCAACTATGAAGTGGTACAAGATGAAGCCAATGAGTTTGCAATTAAAGAAGATGAAGAACCCTGTGAGCTCTTTCGAAGAGTGACCAAACTCGCGTCTCACTACGAGATCATGGGAGCAAGGACATGGATGACAATTGGATCAAGCACAAGTTCCTCAAGGCCATGATGCCCTACAACAAAGCCATGTCCTCCGTCATTCGTCGAAGACCGGACTTTCACTCCATGACCTCGAGTGAAGTGTTGGATGAGTTCGCTGAAATGAGCATTTTGGACAAGACCGCTGACAATGCGGTGCTCCATTCCCAAAGGGCAAAGAAGCCCAACCTTGCTTTGAAGGCCAAGGTTAGTGTGGAAGAAGAGGAAGAAGAGTAAGATGAGGAGAGCAACCCCGTAGACACCAAATATGATTACCATGATCACATGGCCCTTGCTTCAAGACAATTTTGGAGCAAGAAGAATACAAGACCCAACTTCAACAAGAACAAGTCAAGTGGCGTCAAGGGCAAGCAATGAGTTAGAACTTGCTTCAACTATGGCAATGTGATCCATTTCGTTGCGGATTGTCCTTACGAGAAGCGGGAAGACAATGGTGGCAAGTTCATCCGAAAAGACAAAGCCAAGTCCTTCCCCAACAAGAACAACTTCGCCAAGAAGACTCCTACTCGTGGGTTGGTGGTTTAAGAAGAATACCATGAGGATGACGATGATGATGAAAATGGAGAAGCGATGGCCATGGCGTCCGTTTCCATTTCTACTACTCCCCGGGTGTCTCTCTTTGATTCACCCAACGAGAACATCACCGCCAAGTGCCTCATGGCTAAAGCTTCCAACAAGGTAACCCCCAACATCAAAACCACCATCATTACTAATCCCTCCTTGGAGGATTGTATTGATGAACATGATGGGTCTAATGAGGAAGTGAATGAATTTGAGTCTTTTATGAGTAAGCTCAAGGGCAAATCCAAGAAGCATTTTGTTGCTCTCTTGGAACAACTTGGTGAGGCCAATGACATGATCGAGGCTCACGAAGAAACCATCTCCAAGATGGAAGGTCATAGTCGTGACTATGCCGATGAGATATCGGATCTCTCTAATGCTCTTGAGGAAGAGCGTGTGCATCGTTTGACTTTTGAGGAGTCATACAACGATGACCATGCTAAGTTAAAGAAAGATCTTGATCATGCTCTTGTCGTGTCTCGTGTGCTAACTTCTGAGAAGGCTAAACTTGGGGTTGATCATGCTAGACTCAAAGAGGAGTTTGAGATACTTGACAAGGCCCACAAGGTCTTGAAGGGTGCTCACGCTAATCTCAAGGAGTCTCATGCTCAACTTCAAGTTAAGCTAACCAAGGAAAAGGCCACCTTCCCTCATATGGTATTAATTGATAATGCATGTGCTACTAACCCGTGTTGTGAGCATGTGCATCTTGTGGAGGAGAATGCCAAGTTGAAGGATCAACTTGAGAAAGGGCTTGTGACTTGCATTCAAGGTGAGAAGAACCTCAACGACCTTTTGAGTAATCAAAAGGAAATTGTGGCCAAGAAGGGAATTGGGTTTGCCCCCAAGTCCAAGAACAAGAAGAAGAACGACAAGACCCATCGTCCTCCTCCTCTCAAGCAAACTTTTGTGAAAGAGTGAAGGGCGTTGATGTCAAAATGGCAAAAACCATCTCCTCCAACAAATCCAACGACTTTAACCCATCATATGTGTTGTGCCGTGCTAGTGATGGACATGTTTATGCTAAATTTGTTGGTTCTCCTTATGAGTACATTGAATGGTCTATTTGGGTTCCTAAGACCCTTGTTACTAACATCAAAGGACCCATTACTAAATGGGTACCTAAAACCAAGCATTGATCTCTTGTAGGTGTTTGCTTCCGGTGGGGGATCATGGTTGCTCGATAGTGGAGCAACAAATCATATGACCGGAAGCATGGACTTGGTGGTGGACGTGCAAAAGATTCCATCTATGCCCACCAATGTCGAGTGGGGTGATGCCTCACATTCTAAGGTATTGGGTCTTGGCAAGGTTGTCATTTCTCATGATCTAACGATCGAAAAAGTCATGCTTGTTGAGTCCCTTGCATACAATTTACTGTCCATTCGTCAACTTGCACTCATGGGCTTTGCCACTTTCTTTGACATTGATACCGTGGCCCTCTTATGGAGCAAGACTCTTAAAGTAGCCTTTGTTGGGCATGTCGAGAACAGTATCTATGTGATAAACTTTTCGGAGCGACCCACTAAGACCGTGACATGCCTAATGGCTAAAGTTGACGTGGGATGGCTTTGGCATCACCGTTTAGCCCACGTCAATATGAGATCTTTGCAAAGTCTTCTCAAGGGGGGCCATGTCCGTGGACTAACAAATGTTTGTTTTGACAAAGACCGTGCGTGCAGTGCTTGTATTAAAGGAAAGCTTCATGAGAAGGCTCACCCTCCCACGACCATCATCTACTCGAAGAGACCCTTGGAGCTCCTTCACATGGATCTCTTTGGGCCCCCATCATTTGATAGTCTTGGAGGTAGAAAGTATTGCTTGGTGATTGTGGATGATTATTCAAGATACACTTGGGTATACTTCTTCAAGAGGAAGAGTGAGACTCAACAAACCGTCATCGACTTTGCAAATGAAGCTCAACGTCAACATAATGCAAAGATCTTGACAATAAGAAGTGACAACGGCACCGAGTTCAATAACTACACCTTGGATGAGTTTCTTAGTGATGAGGGGATCAAGCATCAATATGCTGCACCATATACCCCTCAACAAAATGGTGTTGCGGAGAGGAAGAACCGGACGTTGATGGATGCGGCTAGGACCATGATGACGGAGTTCAAGTCCCCATACAACTTTTGGGCCGAAGCCATCAACACCGCATGTCATGCATCCAATCGGCTCTATCTCCGCAAAGGCTTGAACAAGACCCCTTATGAGATACTCACCGGCAACAAGCCCAATCTCAAGTACTTCCGGGTGTTCGGATGTAAGTGTTTCATTCTCAAGAAAGGTGTTCGTTTGTCTAAATTTGAGGCTAGAGCTTATGAGGGCATATTTGTTGGTTATGCTACAAACTCTCATGCTTACCGTGTTCTCAACAAGTCCACCGGACTCATTGAGGAGACATGTAACATGGAGTTTGATGAAAATAATGGCTCCCAAGTGGAGCAAAGTGGTACTTGTGATGTAGGTGATGAAATTCCTCCCCAAGCCATAAGAAGAATGGGTATTGGTCATATTCTACCCATTGAGGAACCCCTTGTGGCCGAAGGAGAAGGACAATGCTCCACTCAAGTGGAGCCATCACCTACTCAAGACCCACACGCTTCCGAAGAACAATGTGAAGGCCCTCAACCTCGTGAACAAGACCAAGGGCAAGATCAATCTCAAGATGGTGGTGAACCTCCAAATGATGCCCAAGGTCAAGTTCTTCCCCTCGAGCAAGTTCAAGATCATGAAGAAGCTCAAGATCAAGAAGAAGCTCAAGACGGCGCTCAAGATTATCAAGTTAACCCTCCTCCTTCCACATCCGAGGAGGAATTAGAGCGTCGTGCCGCGAAGATTGCTTCCAAACTCACCACCAAAGGCCATCTCATGGAGAATGTGGTTGGAAGCCTAAGAAAGGGGGTAAGCACTCGTAGACAATTGGCAAACTATTGTGAACATCACGCGTTTGTCTCTTGTGTTGAACCCCAAAAGGTCTATGAGGCGCTCGAAGACTCGGATTGGCTCAATGCCATGCATGAAGAACTCAACAACTTCAAGTACAACAAGGTGTGGAGATTGGTGCCAAGGCCATCGGGGAACCACAACGTCATTGGAACCAAGTGGATTTTCAAGAACAATCAAGATTCTCATGGGAACAACATTCGCAACAAGGCAAGATTGGTAGCACAAGGCTACTCCCAAGTCGAGGGTATTGACTATGGTGAAACCTTTGCTCCCGTTGCTCGCCTTGAATCCATTCGTTTGCTGATCGATTATGCTTCCCATCACAACTTTAAGTTGCAACAAATGGATGTGAAAAGTGCTTTTCTTAATGGTCCTATTAATGAGTTGGTCTATGTCAAGCAACCCCCCGGGTTCGAGGATCCCTACTTCCCAGATCATGTGTATCAACTCGATAAAGCACTCTATGGCCTTAAACAAGCCCCACGTGCGTGGTATGACCACCTTACCGAGTTGTTACAAGATCGTGGATTTGAAGTAGGGAAAATCGATCCCACTCTTTTTACTAAGAAGGTCAAAGGGGAGTTGTTTGTATGCCAACTATATGTTGATGATATTATCTTTGGTTCCCCTAACAAAGCTTTCAATGAGGAATTTTCCGCTCTCATGACCCCCAAGTTCAAGATGTCTTCAATGGGAGAGTTGAATTTCTTCCTTGGTTTTGATATCAAACAAATAAGAGAAGGAACCTTCATCAACCAAGCCAAATATACTCAAGACATGCTAAAAAGATTCAAGATAAGTGATGTCAGGCCGGCTTCTACTCCAATGCCTACCAAGTACCAACTTGACATTGATCCCAATGGTAAAGCGGTGGATCAAAAGGTATATCGCTCCATGATTGGCTCCTTGCTTTACCTTTGTGCATCTAGACCAGATATCATGTTGAGTGTGGGAATGTGTGCACGGTTTCAAGCCACACCAAAGGAAAGTCACTATGTGGCGGTCAAGCGAATCTTTCGATATTTGGCTCATACCCCAAACTTTGGCTTATGGTACCCAAGAGGGGAAAACTTCAAGCTTGAAGGATTTACTGATTCCGATTGGGCGGGAGATAAAGTGGATAGGAAGTCCACCTTCGGAGGGTGCCAATTTCTTGGTTGCTCTTTGGTGAGTTGGTCTTCCAAGAAGCAAAGTTGTGCGTCTCTCTCGTCCACCGAAGTGGAATATGTGGCGGCCGGTAGTTGTTGTGCTCAACTCTTATGGATGAGGCAAACTTTAAAGGAGTACGGTTTCATTTGTGACAAAGTGCCTCTTTGGTGTGATAATGAAAGTGCCATCAAGATATCTCTCAACCCGGTGCAACACTTCAAGATGAAGCATATTGAGATTCGGTATCACTTCATCCGTGATCACATTAGGCGAGGGGAGATCAATCTCAAGTATGTCAACACTCATGATAACCTTGTAGATATTTTCACGAAGCCCTTGGATGAAGCAAGATTTCGCGAGTTAAGGAATGAGCTAAATATCATTGATTCGAGCAATGTGACTTGAACCCTTGCACCCCCACCACACTCAACTTGTTGTCTAGTTTAGGTGTAGGCATGGACATAGGGGGAGTGTTGTCCTCTCAATGAAATTTCCCTCCCCCCATTATGCATAAATAGATCAACTCTTTCACATTAGCCATTTTTGATGGTACTTGTGCTTCAAAGACGAGTTTTGGTCATGGGCCCAAGGATAATTCTTCGTGGTGCCATACCATCTAACTCAAACATAGGTGGCTCCAGCCACTGCCCTCTCCTTTTGAGAGGTTGTGTCGCTTGGTGGTTTCTTGTTGTCTTTATGCCTTTGGATTGTGCGTGTTCTTGTGGTATCCTTTGTGTGAAAAGTTTCCTTGCAAAGACCTTCTTCTCGTGTTGAAACCTGTTGTGTCTTGAGCTCACAGTACTACCGCGGCCAGCTACGATACTACCGCGGCCAGCCACGGTACTACCGCGTGTGGGGAGCACAGTACTACCGCCCCCACGTGGCAGTAATTTTTTACTGCCGCCTGGGTGAGCGGTACTACCGCTACGGTGCGGTACTTCCGCCCGAGCGGTACTACCGCGATGATATGCGGTACTACCGCGCCGGCATGGGCGCGTGGGGATAAGGACGGGAAGGGGGAGTTCTAACTCCCCCATTCCCATTCATAGTTCCCCCCCATGTCGTCTCTCTCTCCCACGCTCAAGAACGGAGCCGGCGTTCATCGCCGGATCTCCTCCTCTGGCTGCCCTCCTGTGATTCCGTCTGATGGGATCATTCCCCACCACGTGCTCTTGCTATGGACCAAGGTTTTTCCCCAACCTATTCTCGTTTTGTTGAGTTCTTTGCCTCTAGGTTTTTGGGGGAGACTTGTATGTTCTAGAGATTCTTAGGCTATTTCTATGCAAGAGTAGGATGAAGGAGAGTAGCTTTGCGTAGGAATTGTACTTGTATTTTTGTCCTGTGCTAGATTTGATGACCGTAGCACCGCCGTGGTTTCACGGATCTTTTTACGCGATGCGGTACTACCACCCGTCTAGCGCGGTACTACCGCTAGTACGGTACTACCGCCTGTCTGGCGCGGTACTACCGCGCTCACTGCGACACTAAAACTTTACTACCGCTCCAACCACGGTACTACCGTGACCTCGCATGGTACTACCGCGACCTAGAGCGGTACTAATATTTTAGTACCGCAGGCTCTGGCAGTACTACCGTGGCTCACATCTATCTCATGGCAACTTTCACGTATACTTTCTATGTGTTTCTTGTGCTTTGCCGTGATCTTTGCATTGATCCTCTTTGCGTTTCATTGGTGTTTTGTGTTTGTGTCTCAGGTGGTGGCTCTCGCCGTTCCAATCCTAGTCGTGACACTGGCTCCAAGCGTCTGCGCAACCCAGGTGAAGCACGAGAGGGCTCCTCTGCCCCCAAGCGCCATGTCAAGACATCAGCTAGCAAGAACAAGGAGCCCGCTAAGGGCATGGACGAGATATCCCAATCTGAGTACGTCCGTCTCAGGAAACTCCACCCGTATGTGAACCCTCGTTCTTCTGTCAAAGGTTGTGAGCTGTTTTGGAACAAGCAACAGACTCTCATCTATCTAGATGTCATAAAAAACAACCAGAATACCTACGTGGATGTGAAATGGATTGAAATGCATCACATGAGGAAGGACAAGTTCTGTGAGTACTTTGGAGAGGCTCTGGACTTGGTGGAGCAGTTTGGTATTGAGCATGGGATATCCTTTCACCTTGACTATGACCCTGAGCTTATCTGTCAGTTCTTTGCCTCAGTATACTTTCACTCTGTTGAGGAGCGGAGGATGACCTGGATGACCAATGGCCGTAAGCTGACTGCTACCTGGAAGGAGTTCATGGATTTGCTCCAGGTTCCTGATGACGGGCTCAACACTCTCGTGGGTGTTCGCCCCATGCAAATTCTAAGTCTGCCAACAAGGACAAGCTTGCGCCATACTATGTTGAGAAGGCGCTCGCCAATGGCAAGACGGGGTTGGTGCTCAACTCTTTTCTGGATATCATGTATCGCATCTTCCGCAACTCCTTGTTCCCTCGCATTGGTGACAAGGATAAGGTTCATGCCTATATGGAGGATATGATGCTCATTTGCGAGGAGGCTCGTTTGTCTCAGACTCAGCCACTTGATGTCTCACACATCATGTGGTGTGAGCTTCAGTTTGCGGTGTTCAACCGCAAGGTGCCTATCTATGGGCCCTATCTGTTTCTACTGATCTCGAAGACTTGGGAGAAGATGTTCCCTGGTGAGGAGTTCCTTGCTCCAGACTGGATTCGCCATGATCCCATCTGTCTGCGTGTCAAGCCCAACTGGGCCAACACTACTACTCGTGCTGAGGCGTCTACTACTAGGGCTGCTGTTGATGAGGAGGATGCTGGCGCCGAGGATGTTGGTGAGGGCCGTGCTGCTAGGCCTTCCCATAGTTCCTCTATGCCTTCGTGGGCCAAGAAGCTGAAGGACAAGATGAAGACTCTTTTCTGCATGCAAGCCAAGGGGCAGTACAGGACTCACGTGGCATCTAAGGAGAGTCGCCGCCGGGACAAGAAGATCTTGCAGCTGTATGGAGAGGACGTGTCTGGTGGTTCTGAGGATCGCATCACTCCAGAGGCCGAGTGGATGGAGAAGCAAGGCTACAGGTGGACTGATTCTGAGGAGGACGTCGAGGAGACCATCCCTGCTGCCGAGGAGTCTGACGAGGAGCGTTGGGATGAGTTCCCTGCTTGAGCCACCCCTTGTGTGTAGGTGTCCTCTTTGCCTTTTTGGCATCTCGATGCCAAAGGGGGAGAGAGTGTAGGGATTTGCGAGTCGGGTGTCGTCGTTCGTGTTCGGTGTGTTGGCTGCTTTCTCGTTTGAACCTCGTTTGAAACCTCGTTTCATTTGCTTTGGGTTGCTTTACTTCATATGGTGTAAGACATATGCACTCTATCTATCTTAGCGAGCTTGTGATATATTGTGCTACCTTTGTGCTATGCTCTGCTTAGATGTTAATTGTCATGCCTTTGTCTCTAAAATATAGGGGGAGTGTTGATCCTAGTTTGTGTGCTATGCAGTCCAAAGCATCCATCTAGATTGCACACATCTAGGGGGAGCCCGTCTACATTTTAGAGAGGAGGGGTTTGCCCTTGCTCAATATTATCTTATCTATGTGCAAATCCCGTATTGTCGTCAATCCACCAAAAAGGGGGAGATTGTAAGGGCATATTTATCCCTTAGGTGTTTTGGTGATTGATGACAATGCATTTGCGGACTAATCGTGTGCCTTGAGTTTCTCAGACGCTTCATCACTAGGCACGAGACGATTCGGTGCCCCTCGAGACTATTGAAGACGGCGTTGTTCTACGTTTCTTTTTGGTGGATTTGAGTCGTAGAAGAGCCGTACTATTAAGAGGGGGTCCGCGTCGGAAAGGTTCGGGAGGAATCATCACGTACACGTTTTCTTCATTGTCTCCTCCTTTCCCTTGCACCTTGGAGCATTCCCCGTTTATCCTCTATGTGAATGTCTGGACTACTGTTGCTGAGCTTGCGGTAGTACCGTTCCCTCGGAGTCGTAGTACCGTGGCTGCTAGGCCAAGTACCGCTGCATCGCGGTAGTAGGCGCGGATGTAATTTTTTACATCCGCGCCCACACGATAGTACCGCACGCCTAGGGCGGTAGTACCGCTGGTGCCCACGGTAGTACCGCTCCCTCCGAGCTGTTGTACTGTGGTTCCCTGGCCTAGTGCCGTGGCTTCACGGTAGTAGGGGCGGATGTAATTTTTTACATCCGCACCCACACGGTAGTACCGCGCCCTGTGGACGGTAGTACCGTGACGGATGCTTGCATCGTCTCTTTGACAGCGGAAGTAGGCACGGGTGTATTTTTATTCATCCGTGCCGATTCCAGACTTAGTCTTACCTGCCTCACGGTAGTACCACGGGTGGGTGTGGTATTACCGTTCTCGCGGTAGTTCCGCCTTTTGTATAGTCTCTGCAGCTACCGCGGTAGTACCGTGGTCTCCCACGGTAGTACCGCGTGGCCTTGCGGTAGTACCGCGCCCTTGGAGCGGTAGTACGGCATGTCGCAGGCTGGTCTAAGTGGATAACGGTTGGATTTCTTCCATGACTATAAAAGGTGCATCTCCTACCTCTAGTTGACTACCTCTTCCACCTCTAAGCTCCATTGTTGCTCCAAGCTCCATTTTCGCCCGATCTCACTCCCTAGCCAATCAAACTTGTTGATTTGCTCGGGATTGGGTGACAAGGGCCTGATCTACACTTCCACCAAGATATATTCGATTCCCCCCACTTATCCCTAGCGGATCTTGTTACTCTTGGGTGTTTGAGCACCCTAGACGGTTGAGGTCACCTCGAAGCCATACTCCATTGTGGTGAAGCTTCGTGGTGTTGTTGGGAGCTTTCAATTGTTGTGGAGATTGCCCCAACCTTGTTTTTAAAGGTTCGGTCGCCGCCTTCAAGGGCACCAATAGTGGAATCACGGCATCTCACATTGTGTGAGGGCGTGAGGAGAATACGGTGGCTCTAGTGGCTTCTTGGGGAGCATTGTGCCTCCACACCGCTCCAACGGAGACGTATTTCCCCTCAAAAGGAAGGAACTTTGGTAACACATCCTCGTCTCCACCGGCTCCACTCTTGGTTATCTCACGCCTTTACTTTTGCAAGCTTACTTGTGTTGTTTCCCTTACTTGCTCGTGTACTTGTTGTTGTCGCATCATATAGGTTGTTCACCTAGTTGCATATCTAGACAACCTACTTTGATGCAAATTTTAATTTGGTAAAGAAAAGCTAAAAATTGTTAGTTGCCTATTCACCCCCCCTCTAGTCAACCATATCGATCCTTTCACCAGTAAAAATTAGCAGGCCGGCCCATATAAGGCCTACCTGTGTCAGGTCCATTTAAGCCCACGGCCCATATGAGATGTGCCAATTCGGCCCGTCAAACGGCCCGTTAAAGATTTGACACCATTGCAGCCCATCGTTAGTTCGAGCCCGTTAACAGCCCGCTATATATTTGGGCTCAATATCGGCCTGATGAGATTTCGGCCTGTTAACGGCCCATCCAATGGATGGGCCAATTTTCAGGACGTACATCATTCGGCCTTTTAGCGACCCATTTAAATGTTGGGCTAATTTCCAGCCCGGTGTGTCTTTCAGCCTATTGACGGCCCATAAATCTGATGGGCCATTTGTAGTCGGATCTGAGTTTCGGCCTTTTAGCGGCCCATTTAAGTGTTGGGCCAATTTCCGGCCCGGTGTCACTTTCAGCCTGTTGACGACCCATAAATCAGTTGGGCCATTTGTAGTCGGACCTGAGTTTTGGCCTTTTAGCGACCCATTTAAGTGTTGGGCCAATTCCCGGCCCTGCGTGCCTTTCGGCTTGTTAACGGACCATAAATGAGTTGGGCCATTTGTAGTCGGACCTTAGTTTTGGCCTTTTAATGGCCCATGCCCTTCATGGTCCAATACCAGCCCGGTTTCTATTTCGACCTGGTGAAGGCCCACAACACAGTTGGGCCATTTGCAATACGACATGACTTTCGGCCTCTTAGCGGCCCATGCTCTTCATGGTCCAGTACAAGCCCGTTATCTCTTTAGGCCTGCTAAAGGCCTACAGTATAGTTGGGCCATATGTAGCCCAAACTTAGTAATGGCCTGTTAACGGCCCATGAAATAAATTGGGCCCACCTGTTGCCCGCTTCGATGTCGGCCTGTTAACGACCCGGGAGGTAAGTGGGCCAACCATTAACTTTCGGCCTACTAACGGTCCATTAACTTAATGGGCCCACTAAAGTTCGTACATGTCTTTAAGCCAAATTAGATAATTTGAGCCCATTACGACAAGAAATTATGCATAGGACCAAAACTGATCAAGCAAAGGTACGACATACAGGGAATAACGTTGCACATCCAGCATATATTACAGGAAATTACATCCACTGGGCAATCAAAGATTGATGCCAGTGCAAATAAATGAGCAGAACCTAACCATCTACAACGTCACAGTCTGCAACCTCAGCACAGATGACACCCATAAGCATGTGGGCAAGTTCTTGCTACTTTGCTACACAGTCTCTAAAAACATTGATCAGTTGTTGTGTCGCACGACTCTACACCTATGATTCATCCACCATTTCCATCATTGCTTCAGCCATTAATTGGTTCACAAACATACATTTATTCCGTTGCATTCGAGACAGAGGAAACTGAACAGATTCAGATTCCGATTTTGGCAGGCTTGTATTATTGATAGTGGAGAGTGTCTCGACCGCTGCATCATATCATAAATTAGGATGGGAACCAAACAGATTAATCATGAGTTATTGCCATATTACCTGGCCTAGATTTACTAGAAAGAAACAATGGGGTTGCCTCGCTGTTTTCAGAGTTTGTCTTCTTATCTTCAGCAACATGCACAAAATTAACACACTAGCATTGTTATCATTGGCCAAGTCAGATAGGAAAGCAACATTGACACAACAAACGTTTGGGCAACTAGCCTACACCGAATTAACACAATATGGCACAGCTATCATCAGCCAGGTAAGGTAATACAAAGGCAACATTGACACAATGAATGAATGGGCAACCAGAGAAGCACTACAATTCAGTGATGTGCGTGATATGAGATAGTACACTCATGCAGCTCAGTATCCAAAACTACCAGACAATTTTCCTTACAAAAATCAACATTGGCGCCTTTAACATTTTGCTACAACTAATTTTAGATTAGATAAAGGTTAGATTCACGCCGATTAACAAAATACATGCTGATGTAAAAATATAGTGATACACAACAGGTACTTACATCAGCATTGGAGCACAGAGAATTCCCGCAAGATATTTTCCTTGAATATGATCCCAATGGAGGAAGTCTTCTATCGTTTAACCTTATTTTGTAAAAGAGAGATGGGTAAGAAACATGTAGAAAATATGATCATAATGCTATAAAATTTCATGATGCGAGGATATGCACACGCTTCTTAGAATGGAGTTGACATTCTTTTGCTCGACTGGAGCGAACTAGTTCTTTGGCCACTGGAATCTGCTTATTATCAGTGGGAGTTGGGTTTCTCTGTGCTAGAGCAGTATCTATGAAAAATGGAGTTGGTTTATTATCTCCTGGCGTTTGGATCTTTTGCAAAGACCTAGTTTGTAACCCTTCAGATTCTAACATAGCCGTCTTTCCCTTGCATGCCTTATATAGAAGAATGGTGATTCAGTTATAAAACATGCTACACCAGAGATGGAATAAGTACTGAAGAATAGAAAGGCATGACATATTGACATGTATTCCCTCCATCTGGAAATAAATGGATGGGTCTAGGCATAATTCAGTTCTAGACACATCCAGTTTTATCCATTTCTGCGACATGTAATACGGACGAAGGGAGTATGATGTAAGAGCTAGGGATACGACAGGACAACACAGTGAAAAAACACTGAAAAACCCACTGCAGAACCAGAGTATTCAAACCCACTGATATGAGATAGTACACTCATGCAGCTTAGGATGCAAAACTACCAGGCAGTTTTCCTTACAAAAATCAACATTGTGGCCTTTAATCATACATTTTGCTACAACTAAATTTAGATCAGATAAAGGTTGGATACACGCCGATTAACAAAATACATGCTGATGTAAAAATATAGTGATATACAACAGGTACTTACATCTACATCGGAGCACAGAGAATTCCTGCAAGAATCTTTCCTCATAAATGATACCATTGCAGAAATTCTTCTATCTGTTAAGCTTATTTTCCGAAAGAGAGATGGGTAAGAAACATGTAGAAAATATGATCAGCATGCTATAAAATTTCATGATGCAAGGATACGCACACGCTTCTTAGAATGGAGTTGACATATTTTTGCTGGACTGGAGCGGACTAGTTCTTTGGCCACTGGAATCTGCTTATTATCAGTAGGAGTTGGGTTTCTCTGTGCTGGAGAAGTATCTATAAAAACTGGAGTTGGTTTGTTATCTCCTGGCGTTTGGATCTTTTGCAAAGGCCTTGTTTGTAACCCTTCAGATTCGAACATAGTCATCTTCCCCTTGCATGCCTTGTATAGAAGAATGTTGCTTTAATTATAAAACATGCGACAACAGAGAGATGGAATAGGTACTGAAGAATAGAAAGGCATGACATATTGACATGTATTCCCTCCATCTGGGAAAAATGGATGGGTCTAGGCGTATTTTAGTTCTAGGTACATCCTTTTTTATTCCATTTCGGCAACATGTAATCCGGATGGAGGGATCATGGTGTAAGAGCTAGGGATACGATAGGACAACACAGCAAAAAAACACTAGTTGAATGTAAAACTGTATGCTAGCGGAATACGTATAGAAATAACTAAGGCAACATACACGTGTATGATTGGGAAAGTAAGATGGCATTGCAATGCATGGTATGGTAGACAGATGAAGCACATACTGATGAATAACAATGCATAAGATATTTAGAGTAGAATGACAGTACTTGAATTTGAAAACATGTTATCATGAATGGAATAGGTACTGAAAAATAGGAAGGCGTGACATATTTACATGCATGATCAGCATGCTAAGCACATGGCATTGCAACAGAGTAGATACACTCCAGGACATTATATGCATGTTGTACCCATATCACATGCCAAGTTAGAGCAAGGACCTTGTGGGGTGAAGAGGATTCATCATCTTTCCGCAAGTCTTCTGAAGAACTGTCTTTACATGTTCCATCATATTAGGTACCATTGACATCAGGTTTATTGGCCTTTACATTGCTTTGTGAGGTTCTTGTGGATATATCAATGTGTGCAATTATATATGACATGCATGGAAGACAACTAGTAGTTAGATTTATGTAATGAGTGCCTGTAGGAGACGATATAAATAGTAGGACTAGGGTTAACTAGCAGCAACAGGTCTCATAAACTAAAGGGAGAACATAGAGGAAAGCTACAGAATATGTATCATT
Organism: Triticum aestivum; assembly: GCF_018294505.1. Taxonomy (NCBI): domain Eukaryota; kingdom Viridiplantae; phylum Streptophyta; class Magnoliopsida; order Poales; family Poaceae; genus Triticum; species Triticum aestivum. Next base: position 215,569,267 of record NC_057813.1, on the reverse strand, counting down.
TGTACTCAAGATTAACTAGATGGCACACAAAAGTATCAAAGAACAACATAGGTAATACTAGAAGTGGTATAATACTATAATCACTTGCCTGTGGGATAGCATTGGCTGATGGATGATAACTATGGAACAACGTTACCTAAAGAACAAGTATCTTAGTTGAACTATGGAAAAACGTTAACTCCTGAACAAGACTCGTAAGAGATCAGCATGAATATATAGTGAAATGTGATGATCTATTTTCCATGCTTAGATGAATAACAAAGCCATAAATGTTGCACACAAGTAAGATGAGGGTATAACCTATCTGGCTGCCATCCATAGGAGTGAGCATCATGTGCTGACTTGTCAATGGCCCTGCAGTTGTTGTGGTTGTCCATGTCGGGCACGCGCATTCGATGGAGGGAACTGTTGAGTGGGGACTATAGCTCCCTTCTGGTGTATGCTTCCCTTGTTGGAGCAGCTACGGTGAGTCGGAAAGACGGTGTGTCTGAAGATGCAGATAATGCATAATGTTAAGAACGACATATCTCTTTGATGTGAAGAAATACACTAAGAGATCAACAGCAAGGTACGAGAGTGGTCACACGTCTATTGACTTAAGACTAAATTGGGTCACACGATTTTATTTTATTTTGGTACTGTCCGATCTACGCCGGACGGCTTGATGGCTGTCTTGTGCCTCCCGGCTGACATTGTTCGGAATCTTCCCCGAAGAGCCAGCGACCAATGGCAGAGCAGCCTGCCTCTGCCGTCCATGGCCCCGACCAAAACCCCGCTCCCCGCCCCACCGCACTGCCATGGTTGTGTCGGCCCCGGGCCAATCCCCAAAGACTCCCCGTCATCCAGATCCGACGGCGGCAGTTCCTTCAACCCACGCAACTCTAAAAGATAGCCATCTAAGCGCTGCTTCCGCTGTGAACTTGTGGCCCCGCACCCTTACGTTAGACACCAGCCAACCGGCAGCCTAGGAGCTCCACCACCTCGAGGGGTGCTGCTTCCCATTGGGAATCGATTGGCCCAGAATAAAAATTCAGACAACTAACGCCTAAATAAAGTGATTTGAGATGTGGGTGTGACCTATCTAGCGGCATGGTGAAGTAGGCAGGTCCAGCTGCCGAGTCGGTGAGGCCGGCACGGTTACGGTGGCGACCGGCGGCAAGGAAACAGCAATGTCGCGACGGTCGACGGCTACGGGGAAGGAGTGTTGGGTCTGGACGGATCCGAAATTGGAGCCGCTCCAGCGCTGTGTACAACGGCGGGGGTGAATTGGCTCCGGTACAGTTCACGCGGCCGTCGTCAAGGCACCTCCAGCAGCACAGAGTAAGAGGCACACGGCCCAGTGCACGACGGCAAATGGACAGCGTCTCCGGCATTAGGGAGGAGGGCGACTGTGAAATTGGTGCGGTGGGGGCACCATGGAGGAGGGGCTAAGGTTTCGCGGCTCGGGAGAAGGGAGCTTCCCGGGGAGAAGGTGATTTGGCGCCCACGAGGTATGAATGGGGGGGGATTGGGAGGGGAGTGGAACCATGTCTTATGGACGCATTTGTCTAAAATGTGAGTGGGAGTTATAGTTCTACCCCTGCCTTTAGGCTTCTCGGCTTGGGTCTGTGTACTAAGGGTCGGGGATAGTAGAGTAACTTTGCTTCTCCCCAAATAGTGGGCGGGAGCGATTTCAGGCGAGGAGGGCATGTTTTGAACTATAGTGGGCGCGAGCGATTTCGGGCAAGGAGAACGTGTTTTAAAATAGTGGCGCAAGCTATTTTGGGCGAGGAGAGCGTGTTTTGCCGACCATGGTTTATGAATTATTCGGCACATGTCATTTTGGCCGAGGAGAAGGCGCGCTTGGATGAAGTTACGAACCTACCCTCGATGTACAACGGGCCAATTGATGCGTGTCCCACATAGGACGGTAATTTCGCATCTCCCATTTATTTGCTCAGGCGAATTCCACCGAGCAGAGGATGTTTAACGGTTCGTTCAAATTTTGGGAGAACGAGCATCCACGTCTATGTTACCAAGTCGATTCAAATCAAATTTTGAAATATTAGCTTGCCACTTCTTTTTTAGATGGAGAGATGATGCTCGGGAGGTGTTTTTACATGCTCGTTGCTAGCGATTTACTATATGACAAATAGTCGACCCACTCAAAAACGCGAATCAAACCCAAAATGAAATATCTCGATTCAATTAAATAGCTCGTTCACTAGGTCAAAATAGTGAACTAAATCCAAAATTGAACACCTCAATCGAGTAGGATGTTGTACAGTATTATAGTACTCAATGAACATGTTGAAAGTCAAGTTAATGAACTTGTTTGATATACACATATATTCGCTCATGTGTGGATTGCAGACAACATGTTCTCCAATTTAAATATTTGAATGCAAGTTTATATCGAAACATGGTTTATATCAGTCTTTGTTGCATAAAACGCGACCTCCCCCTCTCCCGGACTCTTGTTCTCTCTCTCTCTCTCTCTCTCTCTCTCTCTCTCTCTGACGATCTTCAATTCTATCGCACGCATCTGACATAAAAACCCTGTTGGTACCTCTCCCTTTCTCTCCATCTCTCTCTCTCTTTGTATGTGTGTGTGGGGGGGTCTTTCTAGTTCGCATGCATATATACACCATCTATACGTCTCTCTCGCACACTATGTATGATACTCTAGCTAGTCCAAGCTAGATATCTTGGGTGCACTCATCGTACGCACACAAATTCCTTGGCTCGTTGCCCATAACTCTCTCACGCACCACTCTGTCGTCTCGAAGCTCTTCCCCCCCTCTCTCAAACTCTCCATCCACCTGGGTCACATATACAAAATATCTCACTCGCACTTGATAGGCCCATCTAAAACTCTATCTCTCTCCCTCGTTCTCTCTCCATCTCACACGCACACACACACAATCTCATGCCTAGCTAGCCAAGTATGATGGTCTCTCACTCAATTGTAGGCACATGTAGTCCCCCCTATATGTATATGACTAGCTAATCTTAGTCTCCATCACAAACATGTGCATGGTCTATCTCGATTTCTCTTGGCGCATCTTTCTATCGCGCACGCACCTCCCTCGATCTCCCACCCATATAGTCCCCTCACGATCTCGAGGGGATCTCTCTATCACAAACACACCCTCTCTCGCTCCCCATGCGTCCATGCCATCCATGCACTACAAAAAAAAGACACATCCGTGACATTTTGGGCCGAACAAAACTTTTTTCTGTCGTACATATGACACTTCTATGACGATAATTGTGACAAAACCCGGTGTCATCATAGATGTGGTGGGCTCCTACTTCAATGACAAAAAATCATGACAGAAAATGGGCTTTTCATCCTGGGCGGGCCGGAGACGCAGCTGCATGACATTCTTTGGGCCGTCCATGATGGAAAAACCCATGGTAGAAGCGAGGGCGAGGAAAATTTCGGGGAGTTCCCGGTTACGGTGGGCGGTCGGGGGCCGAGCGATGCGCGTTTCTCTCGTACACGTACGCGCGTGTGTGCGAGGCGTTGGCTCTAACTGAACCCGAGCGAGGTGTTGGGCTTAACTGAACCCGAGCGATTGCACTGCAGCCTACGCGTTACTGAACCCGAGCGATCGACCAATGGCTGTTAATTGAACCCGATCGAGCGATTCCTTCGCTACTGCTGCTAACTGAAGACGATCAATG